>NC_056735.1:948615713-948875713 GCF_019279795.1 Protopterus annectens
ATGCTTGACACGCCATGCTCCTTCGCAACGGATGGCTTGCACCTGTCGCCCCTGGTCTTCAAGTGTTTGGCAAAGGCTCCTGCCACACCCACAGTGCCCACTGCAGGCAAGGCTGAAATGATAGACCTACCGCCCTAGACTACAAACCTGGGAAAAACTAAGGGTAATACTGCTCAGTGCCAGTAGTCTATGCCCAAGCTGCATGCCCTCAAAAGCCCTCCTCAGTATGGAGGACATCGATGTCAGTGCTGTGACTGAAACCTGGTTCAGGGCTCCTGAGAGCACCCCAGCACTATCAGGTCATACCTCATATCATGCGTTCAGGACCCTAACCCGGACCGAACCACAGAAGGAGGGGGAGTCTCCGTTTCCATGAAGGATACCCACACCTCCAGGTTGGCAGTAATGCACGTAGCAGCGGGGACCATCCAGGTGCAATTAACCATGTGTAGGACTGCCCTACGGTTTGTTGCATGCTACAGACCACCCTCCCAAACCCAGGATATCCGCACAGCCTTCCTGAAGACACTGGGGAGTATGAATGCTCTCACAACACCATCATATCAGGTGACATCACCCACCCATACATAGACCGGGAACATTACCCAGGACACAACACCCTACACCAAAGGTTCCAGGTGTTCATACCCCCGAATGCTGTGGAACAACTATACACCATACCCACAAGGGGGGGAACTATACTAGTCCTGATCATCACGCATGGGGATGACATGCTCCACACAGGATGTACATCCCTCAACGGTGAGGTCAGACCATATAGTGATCTCACTGGTGATCTGCATCCCGCCCCCAACACCGGCAAGGGAGACCACAGTGAAGACCACTCCACAGCGAAACCCACACATCATAGGACTGGTGTGGTACCCTACAAGGCCTCCATGCCAGTGGTAAACACAGGCCATGCTGCTGAAACCCTTACAAATGCCTCCTACGAGCACCCATATGAATGTCTGGATGAAGCAATCCCTAATAACATCAGGACCTTGTCCACCAAAGGCAGGCACATGGTCTGGTAGACCCCAGCCATAAACAAACCATAAAACAAGAGGTGAAAGCTACTACATGACAGAGCAATATCACTACCAGGGAAGGCATCACTGATTAATACTGGCGGTAACATACAATCAGTCATACAATCATCCAAGGCCACCTGTGGGACAGGACTTGCAAAGGACACATAAGACAACCATAAGGCCTTCCTTAGCTATGGTAGGAACATGGGTGGAAGCTCACAGTTATGCTCGGAATTAGTCCAGAATGGTACAATGATCACTGAACCCACAGACATTGCCAAGAAACTGGCAGACAGGTTCCGTGCATACATCTACCCTCCCCCCCCAAGAGGAGAGGTATCTATCCCACCAGAGTCTAGCCTCCCAAACATCTCAAATGGCCAGGTGAGAGCTGCTATCTGTAAAGCAGAGAACACAGCATCAATGGGACCAGACGGTGTCCCCGGCTGAGTGCTACACAACCTCAATGAGGGCCTCAACCCGCACATAAGGCTGCTGTTCAATCTTAGCCTTACTACAGGCTATGTACCCGATGGATGGCATACGGCAACTGTGGTCCCACTCCACCAAGGCGGTGCTCCTACGAACTCTGGACATCACTGCCCTATAAGCTTGGAGAGCCATGTCTGCAAAGCTATGGAGGGGACCATAATGGAGCCCATAAATTAAGACATTGGGGAACGACAAATACCGGAACATACCCATATCGGCTTAGTCAAGGGCAGATCCTGCCTCCTGAACCTGGTTGACCTGTTCGGAAGAGTCACTAAGGCCACTGATGGGGGTACGTTGGTTCGCACAGACTACCGTGACCTGGTGACAGCGCTCAAACCAAACTCCACGCTGGCATCATAGAAAGGCTCACCAGCGTACATGTAGAGCCATATGTCTCACGATGGGTTGCCAACCGGATGAAGGTCAGAACCCACAGGGTTAGTGTTCCTGGTGCCATGTCAGACTCCAAGCCGGTCCTGAGTGGTGGCCCACAGGGCTCAGTCCTGGGCCCCCTCCTGTTCGGCATTCAACTTTCCAATGTGCATGCAAACATAGGGGGATTGTGGCAGACAACGTATGCAAATGACTGCAAACCGGCCACCATAATCAACACCCCATCAGACACAGACATCCACCTGAGGTCTCATAGAAATGGATAACTGGTGCCAGAGTCATGGCCTGAAGCAACATGCCAGGGAAGGTATAGACCTACCCTTTGGGAAAGACAAGTTAAACCCGAATTACCACATAGGTGGTAATCCATTAAACACGGTAGACGTGATCAGGGACCTGGGGACCCAACTTGTCGGTAACCTCTCTTGACACTCACATTGCCAATGTGGTTGGGAAGACATTCCACAGTGCCCACCTGGTCATGAAGGGAATCACATCCAGATCAGGGGGGGTCATTGTACCCCTGTACTCTTCACGCATCAGACCAATGATTGGGTACAACGCCACATTCGGAATGTACCTAAACCGACACCTGCGGCAGTCGGAAGGACCCCAAACATTCCCTGACACAGGGATAAAGGTGCTGAAACATATGTCACATGCTGCCCGACTGAGGGAACTCTGGATCTATACCTTCTCATACCGTGTGCTCCGAGGTGATCTGTGCCTGACATACACGGTCATGTCCAACCTGGGTTTCATGGACATGCTCCACCTCCTAGGATCCAAACAACCACGGGCACGAGAGCAACAGACACAAACCTCAACACGGATATAAATAGGACATGCTGGAGGGACAGGTACATCGCCCAGAGACTCCCTACACCATGGAACAGATTCCCAGCCCTTGTGAAGCGGAGCCCCTCACTGACTCTGTCCAAGAGTAATCTTGACGTGTGGATGGGAGATCGTAAGTATGCCCCAGGAATCATCTCTGTGTCACTGCTGGACAGAGGGACAGCAGACCAATGGATATAGTATCCTCATCCTAAGGGGTGGTGAATGCCACACACACTCTGGCTAGGCTTACACATGCCGTAGGGCACATAGCCTAGTATGTACCTATGCACCTATGTACCTATGTAGGTGTCCAGGAAGGTTGCGGGTACATGTGGTATGCTGATATTGCCAGATGTGCCTGTGGGTAACCCACAGCTACATGTGGGGGACTGATGACAGTGCTCCCAGTAGGCACATGCGAGTACACCATATGAGGCATACAGGTTAACAGAACCAACATGGTGCTACACATGTAACCGTCACACATACCGTGTACACAGCTCAATGCATGCTGCACCTGCACTACATGGTATGTCTGCTGCATGTTGACAGTACACACCCACGTCACATACGCACCTGTCACTTGTCATACACATCCACTGCGACATACACATCACACGCTATGCGTACACAGGTATCACATACACCTCTCACTATCTTGTCCACCCTCTGCATCGGAATACATTTGCATAACCGTGCACCAATGGTGTTGATGACAGTGATGCGGCAGAGGCTTCATCATATGCACAGGGTGATATGTGTGCCAGGGGCATAAGCTGTACCAATGGATGACATCATGTGTGTGTGTAAGGGCCGGTGCATTTACTGGGCATGACTGTGCAGAATGCATGTGGTTGTGGTGGAGCCCTACAGTTGTGTCTGCCGTGTGTGGGTATGTGTGTACACAGTTCAGCCATATGTGATGCCTACACGGGGTATACTTGGCAGCCCCAGACTGTACAGTGCAGGTTGTATGGCTCACTGTGTCCGTCTGCAGCCACGTGACCCGTGCCTGCCTGGGGTCGCACGGGCACTACCGGGTGGAGGTATGGAGTGGCCACTCTCCGATGACACATGTCCTCTGGAACCTTGTCCATGCTGGGACCGGCCAGGGCCACATCCACATAACCTGCTGTGTCCTGGTGTGGTCGGTGTAGCACCAGCTGCACTGCTGCTGCTACCGGCACTGTGTGAGTGGGCATGAGAGGTGGCACGCACACGTCGATCTACACTAGGTGGTGTTGCTGGCCTATGGCCACATGTCCTATGCCTCACCCCTACCAGGTGTTCCAGCACAGACAGCTCACGCTCGCGGATTGACATGCCTCGGTCGAGGATTCCAACCATCTCACCTAATCGCCTATCCAGTACATTAGCAATCTGCTGTTGAGCATTCACCAATGACTGGATGTTCTCATTTAGGGAACAGATTGCGGCCCTCTGCAGCCTCTGCCCTTCTTGGTTCTGCCATTCGGCACGTGCCTGTGCCGCCATTACAGTCTGGAACATGTGTCTGGTGATACCAGCTGCTGCACCCTGTACAGCAGGTGCATGTCTGCCAGAGGTCCTCCTACGAGCAGCACCAGCCACATGCCTGTGTGGCACATCACCAGTCATTGCACTGACAACATGGTGTGTATGCACACCTTCTGTAGCCACCACACATTCCTGCTAAATGCCAACAGACGCTGACTGTCCTTCCTCTATGGGCAACGGTGATGTGGTATGTGTCGGCATCAGAACTGTGTGCGGGGATGAGGGGGACATAGGTGGGATGGTAACCAATGGCACAACTTCCGCCCCTGACAACCCTGCCTGTACCTCATGCATATGGTCATCACCGCTAGTATCTGTGGGGACACTAGCATCAGATGGACCGCAGGAGGGGAACGCACCTACACCACCTGTGAATACAAAGACATACTGTAAGATACATTACACACATGCAGACACACACGCAGACACACACACACACACACACACACGCAGACACGCACACACACACAGACACACACACGCACGCAGGCACACAGACGCACACTGACACACACACACAGACACACACACACAGACACGCAGACACACACACGCAGACACACACACACGCAGACACATCATGCATGTGATATTGCAGATGTCATGCAGCATTCCCACACCACAGCTCAGAGAATGCAGGCCAGACATTAATAGTGGTAGTATGCATACTGCCCTGGGGTGCACACTACATCAAGCAGGTGTCATTTCAGTAGGCATGCAGTACACACATTCATGGTAGTTTGCATGCATCACCGTGATACACCGTGTGGCCACAGGCAGGTTAACAGTACACATGACTGGCGTCACTTTGACATGTACTCCGCCGACATGTGCGATAACATGTGGACATGTGTCAATGGTGTCCCACCACATGCACCGCATCATACTGGGTGTCACAGTGCAGCGTTATGTGTACAGGCTACAGACAGAATGCATGTGTAACAAAGATGTCTGTGCAGGTGTGGTTGGTGTGAGCCGTGTACATAGCTATACAGTGGGGAGTACAGGCACTGTGCCACTGCATGGCAGCAGGACATGGGTATGTTTCTGTGCGATGCATAACATGGACGCATTGCATTGCCATGTCTGCAACACAGTCATGCTGTTCCACAGCACGTATATGGTAGACATTGGTGGCACCTCCGGTGGCTGCAGACAGGCATTCCGGTTGTCTGGTGTACCACATCAAATGTACAGGTGGTCCACTACAGCTATGATCGCACTATGTGTGGACAATGTGCAACGGTGTCTATCCACTCCGGACGTACTGTGTGGCAACATGCCTGTGGCTAACACCCATGGCCATGTTTGACTGGGTCATGGACAATTGTGTGTGATGGGCATCGTGTAGCCATCCCTGTGGTGGCCCATGTGACATACACCCATACAGGTCGGAGGTGTCACAATCCAGAGGGCTATGCAGACAACAGTGTGGATGTTTGCTATGTCGGGCATAGGTCATGTCATGGTGTGACAATATTGCAGACAGAACACCATGGGTGTGGGACATGTCGTGTGCCGTGTCACAACGTGTGCACACAATGCAGGGGCATATGTCACATTGGTAACACCTGTGTGCTGGCCAGATCACAGCTCACTATGTGGTACTGTGTGCATACCACAAATGGTGTTCCAATGCATACTACATATGCATCCATTGTAGAACACCTCCACCATTGTATGCATAGCTGACTGCACATATCACACTGACAGGTACCGTGGTTTCATGCCGGTGTATACTAACGGTTGTATCTACTGTATATGGGTGGCGTGTGTGTCTGGTGGTGCAACCTGTATACCGTGACTGGAGCAGAACCCAGGTGTGCATGTTATACCTGGCCACATGGCAAATATCCCTACACTGTAACATGCCTGTTACTAACAACAGTCTCACCTGCGACGGACCCATGGCTGTGCGACACGCCAGAGGTACCTATATAGGGGTGACACAACAGTACAAACATTATCCATGACTGTAGCCACAGTAAGCACTGTGCATGTCACATTGTGAACCTGTGTGATAGCATGTGGTATGCACACGTCTGCAAACACAACGTTAGCATACTGTAGTATGCGGCTTGTGTGCCCATATATGTGGCATGTGTTGGTACATTATGTGGTGTACTGTGACACCCACACCTATGGCAGATATCATACACATATGCAAGACTGACTTACCAGGCATCTCCAGGCTCGTTGGTTGGGAGACACCCACCTCCACAATGGCAGCTAGTGTTTCTGCATGATGTTCCCTGGGTGTTCCCAGACTGGCCAGGAGCTCCTCCGTGTGTGTGAGTGGGGGCTGGGTTGGTGGCCCACCACCTGTTCCACCTTGTTCTCTGGTGATTGCGGCATCACGCTGTTTCGTGTGCCGTATTAGGTCCATGCAGTGTCGGCGTATCTGCTGGTAGGTGCAGTTGTTGCCACCCACATCATTCACCCTCCTGCGCATATCCTGCCACAGGTCATCCCTCTGCTGCGCTTGCTGTGGAACATGGCTGAATAGCAGGTCATAGTTGTCATGGAGCAATGGTATGATTATGTCATCCTCCTGGCGGCTGAAGGCTGGCAGCCGTGAACGTGGCATTATCTGTAAGACATGATGGTGACAGGTCACATTTACACTGATGTACTGGCATACCACTGGACATACATTGCTATGACATGTACGACATCTGCACAGTAATCTCTGCGATGCATCATGGCACTGACACAGCTGACGTGTTGCTGTTACACCGTTATGCAGCGGGTATCATATCATATCTGTGTGTCAACTCATCACACTGTACACACACCATGTTGATGGTAACCTGCTGTGGACATGTGTACCTCCCTGCACCTGTGTTCATACCAGTTGGCACATGTTACGATGTGCGCACAGTTCTACTGTTCACCTGGATGCTGTGTATATGTCGCTAGGCATCACAGACGCAGCCATTATGGACATCAGCGGTGGCACTGCACACATACACGTGGACACCTGTACATGCATGTGTTGTGCCATGTACATCTACACAGCACTGTACAGGTGTTGGACAACCTGCCACAGCTCGCCTGTATTGCACATGTGATACACATGGGACATTGTGTAATCATATGACATTGGCAGGGATGGTCATACATAGCATGTGCTTGCGCACGCTGTACACGTCAACACACAGCACCTGTGACACCACAAGGTGCATCAGTGCCACATTACTGCTCTGGACAGTTGATAGTGCAAGTGCCATTTGGCCATCGCACCATGTATGACTGTGATGGCACATGCAGCCTTGCTGGACAGGGCTGCATGGTATGGCAGGGTATGTCACATACATGGCACAGGGATGTGTCACACCTGGGGGATACTGGTATTGGGAGGGTGGCTGTCCATTCCATATGTCATTGCTATGTGTATATGGACATTACACATGCCTATCTTCATGGTGTGGACAATGGCCTTCTGCAAGGTAGGCAGCATGCTGCTTGGTGGGTGTGTGTATGGTGCATGCTGGTATCACACATCCGTGCATACACATTACCCCTGACAGGTGCTATGTGCTGTGATATTGTTCAACACAGTGCTGTATGTGCCCGCACAATGATATCCCGTGCACATGGATGGTACCCTGGCCTGACATGGGTACCACATATGTCTACATCCAGTGCCTGCTGCCACTGCCATGTAGGCGGGAGCACCACACAGCACCATCCCTTCCACAGGGACCGTGGTGTTGGGCACAGCATAGGTATCCATTTATGGGGACAGGGATGTTCACATAGCGGGGGCACTGATGGTATCATCCATCGGACCATACACGTATGATGCACACCTCACACACCCGGGCCATTCAGTATGTTGTTCGCAACACTGACACAGCTATACTGCTAGGCCAGGGACATTCCCAGCCGTACATACACAGATGCATGAACATCTGTCTGTGGCATGGGCTACAATGATGGTGAAATTCGACACATACCGTGTTTGACTGTGGCTGGCGCAGATGTTCTGTGCACGTGTCCACATGGTAACCCTGTTCTACTGTAGCCAGCAGTGCTGTGCACATGTCAATGCTGCACATTGTGTTGGTGTCTGTCTGTCAACGGGCCAGTGGTGGAACACACAAGGGTATTAGTGATTGAATATGCATGCCACCCTGTACAGCTGTACTGCTAACATCTCAGGTGCTAATGTGTGATGGACATGCACACCTTACCCGGACAGGTGGTTGTGGGTTGCCACCCGTACCCATCACCTCTTGTGTGTTGCTATTATCCAGCACCCTATTTGTATTGTATGTTCAGGCTATGCACCTGTGTGGGACATGTGGGCATGCAATGCGCTACTGCGTACCTTTGCACCCATTGCACAACATGCCACACGGGTACACTGGCAGCCATACACTTCACAGCTTGATGACGGTACAACAGGTGTTGTACACACGTAACACATATCCTGTGGGACATGGTCGTATGTACAGGCATGTCCGACAGTCACGTACCACTGCTACCCCTATGTGATGGATATGCAGTACATGTGGCGGTACAGCAACTGTCACATGTACTCATGCAATGTCCCCCTACCAACATGGAGCGGTACTGCCTGTGGGGGATGTGCGTCTGCATCCATGCTGTGCCCATAGCTGACAGTTGTACATCGATACGTGCAACATACCCCATTTGGTGTTCTCACGGGTGCATGTTCAACATGGCTCCACAATGTTTGTGTCTGTCACACAGTCATTGTTGTACATGGATTACATGCTAGCCATGGCTTACTATATGTGATTCCATGTACTTCATTGGGATACCATCATTATACATTAGAATGGTGTATTCCAGCCATCACATAGCCTTCCTAGATGACAGTGTTAGCCAGCCAGTAGTAGGTGTTCCGCCATCTTCACATTAGTCACACGGTACGAGGGCGGCTGATACCCATTCTGGGGACAGGGTGCTGACAGCTGTGGATGGGTGTGATGCTGTCGACAACCATAACTGCACCTGATGGTCACATCTGGATGGGTAGCATTCACAACACACACCTACCTTCACGTAGTAACACATCATCTACAACAATGGACATTCCTGCCAGAACAATGTGTGCAGTATGTCTGTGTGACCACTGTAGGCATCACTGGTGGCCCCCAGCATGGCAGCCAACAGCACCGGTGTATATCCCGCGGAACCATGGGTTACACCATTCACAACACACCTGTCTTGGATGACCCTGTTGTGCATTACAGTGCAGTTCCACACATCATGTTACACTAGGCATCATGCACTGATATGTTGCGGATGTGTGAACAGCTGTGCAACTCAACATATGCACACATGACACATCACCTGTTACAATATATCTCTCATACGTGTTATTGTGACCGCCCTGTGATGGCATTACACAGGCTACATGTACTGGGACATTTGATGGCTCACCGGTGTCATCCCCTCTGGGTGTGTGTCTAGCCAAGTGTACAGTAGGCAGTGGTCTGAACACAGGGACACTGTACATTGACCTACTGTGTCACTGCAACTGTTGCCTATGCTCATACTGTAATTATACAGGCATGTGGTATCTGACCGCTATGACAGTCCTGGTCGACCACACTGCTGTGGCACACATGACCTGCAGCCATCTGCCTGGGGTGTGGAGCACACATCTACATCTTCACATGCTATACTGCCTCTGTGGCGGTGTCACATAACTGTCTCCGGCAGGGCTGTAACAGGCAGGCACGGCATGGGGTCATGTGGGACAATGCTTGCATCTTCCACTGTGCTACACACAAGCAAGGCACACACACTTTTGCACCACTCACATTTATCTGCAGTGACTGAGACCTGCCTCCATGCTCTGCGCAGCACTCCTGCGAGTACAGATTGTACACGGATCGTGCCTCCCAGGCACATACCTGGATTGCAACACCCACAGGTGAGGGGATCCCACATCACACAGTGTTTTGCACACATCCTGGATAGTTGCCAAACACAATGCATCATAGGTGCTCAATGTGCAGATACCCGTGTTTGTGACCGCTAGACACATTGTAACACGCAACAGAGTTGACATTGTACACCACAGGTTACATGCTGTCTGTATTGTTATACTGTACATTGGGCCTCAGACAACTGATACTGCCATGTGCTGACAGCAACCCACACTTCCCTAGAATAGACACCCATGTACCTACACATGCTTGGGGTGTGCACTCCACCCATCTGGCTGACACATTACACGACACATACCATACCTACACTACCCTCAGCATGCACAATACCTCCATGTGTCTGGTGTGTTGCACCTGGGGTTATCCCCCCTTTGGTGGATGAACACATATGCTTCACGGCCCTGCTAACCACACCCTGGAAACACACCCATCGCAGCATACACGGAACATGTGTACTACAGCCAGTACTACTGACGTCTGCTGACAGCAGTTGTTAATGGCATGACACCCCAGCAGATGGACAGTGTACATACGTATGCTGACACATACCACAGTGCGCTTCCTTAGCATGTACACGATGGTAGGGACCATGCTATTCCACACAGAGACATGGCGGTACTGACCTTTTCACAGATGCCACTGTGGTGGTCATGTTCCATACACATCTGATGTACGAGCACATGTGCAGGCTGTTGCACGGTGGTGTATATTCACATGTGTGGGGTGCATCACTTGTCGGCCATGGTGGGTCCTCGAGGTCCATCACATGCTCCAAGGCTAGCAACCTAAACATGACTGCCGCACATTGCGGTGTAGGGCCTCAGGCAGAGTGGGGGTATGTCTGTGTTGTTTGCCTACATCCACATTCAATGTCACATACAATAGTCACCCAGGCATTGCAGACCATGATAATGTTGGCAACATGCCAGGTGATGGCGTACTTACCAACAATACACACTCTCACTCACTACAGGGTCGCAATCCATACATGGACATCGTAGTGTCCCTGTGGACACATACATGGTACTGACATGCACACGTTATGTCCTGGGACACTGGCCCAATGTCACCTTCCGATGTCCCTGGCTGTTATGTCCCACCAACCTGTTTGGTATGTGTCTCCGCACCAGCCCACTATATTCACTGCTAGCCTGTTGTTGGACATTGTGTACCTTGACTGCCGCGCAGACGCATCTCTCGCACTACCCATGGGTGGCACTGCATTGCACGTGTGGGACTGCAGTCATACACCCATGACTGGACCGTTCTGAATGGCACTGGGGCACATCCTCACGAACGTGCTTCACGCACATATTGATGGCCTCCATGCCTTTCCTGGCACCCTTGTTGGGCTTGTGTGTGCCACAGCATGCCACATACACGTGCTGGCCACCTGTCGTACCATTGCATGTGCGGTTGGGGTGGTACAGAGGCCAACACATCAGACGTTGTCCTCACATTGCCCTTCAGCACCATTCCACATTCTGGTATTGGCAACGTACACATCCACCTGCACATCATACCCTGTGTCTCAGGATGTTAGGCTATATGACTCATGGACAGGACACACAGTGGTGCAAGCATATCATAGTACCTACTACATGTCAGGTACATATGGCATTTACACAGTCCTCAGTCATGGGGCCCCTCATGTTCACTATTTGCTTACATACACAACATGCTGTCACAGAGTACTGTCCATGCCTAGATATCCCACACCTACATACCTGGCACCATTATTGCTCCACCAGCTCATACCGATACCGACCATATGGGTGTCAGTGTGGCGGATACATCCTGTGGGTGTCATGGCATCAGGATGCATGACACATGGTGCATGCACATCACCTTTGCATAGTGACATTCACCCACTGACTATCACATGGATACTGGCCCCGTACATACATATCACATTGTACATGGTTGCTGTACACACATATGCCCCACACAGTCCTGTAGTTACCGTATTCCACTGTGGCATGGATACACTTCTGCAGGGCCACACCTATCTGTACTGTGTGTGATGCTGGTACATAGGTAGCCATTGTACCTGTGGCATACACACATCTACACATGGTCAAGGGTACAATACCACATTTATGGTGTACTTTCCACAATGGCTGCAACTTTACATGGCACAGCATTGTCATGCCACGATGTGTACAAGGCTCGGACGGTTTACATATGCAGATGACAGACGGAAAACACATCTGTACACATCTGCATACCAAATACGCAGGGGTGTCTTCTGCTCTGACACGGACCATGTCCTCCGCATTACTGATGCATATACTCCTCATACATGACAATTGCGGTGTGCAGTGTGAACGGACTGCTCATGGATATGTGCACACATGCCACACTGCATGGGATGGGCTTCTGTGTTACTTCCGCAGACACAACACACACCATGCTGTGGAACATAGGTCCTGTGCACATCCCACAGGGACACACAGTGGCACTGTTCATGTGATACCTCCCTTGCTGTTTAAGTGACACGTGGTCATGGTACCGCCACAGCAGCGGTACTGTGTAGACATGCAGTTGACACCCGCCTCTGCTGTTCACAGGACACTACTATGGGGAGGTGACACTACTGTGTACACTGCACATGTGTTTACACATGGACCTGCCAGACTTCATTGTTGCCCACAGTGCACCTGCTACAGATCCTTTGGGCATGGTTACTTGGTGTACCTTCCATTTCGGATGGCTATGATGCTACTACTCTGTCCCATACCTACAGGCCATATGTATCCTGTTATTGTACATACCAATAGGCAATACCTCCGTTATGCATGATATGCCTGTGATATTGTGTATAATGTCTGTCATATCCACCCTGACAGCTTTACATTACACATAGTTGACATAGTATCCCCTACTGCAGGGCATACGTGCACGTCAGCTGCACATTACGTATGACATCGACGGTATATGCCCATACACATGTGTGCTGTGACAGTACACATACATGTCCTATCCCCTGCTATGGCACTTCCTTGTTGGACATCCACTGCCAGCATCGGCGTGTGGTCTGGCATTGTTCTCTCTAATGCCCCCCTGTGGCAGCCCTTGTGGTGTCTCAGCTGTGTACATGATGTCCCACTGCTGTGCACACGGTGTCCACAGTCGTTGGTATGCTCAGCAGGATAGCACTACATAACCACCTTTCACCACTCTCTGCATTATGGACAAGTGTCATTACTTACAAACACCATTCACATACAGTACAGCTTTGTCATACACATCATGCGTTACACACCCGTACATATTGTGTGTTCTACATACCTTGTCGGTGTTTCATTCCGTGTTTCATTCCGTGTATCGGTTTTCCTTTTTATTTCTCTTTTGGTTGTACACTGCTGGTTCGGTATGAGCATACGGTTTGAATATCCTGGGAGCCATCCTTATATCCGTCGATACCTGCAACATGTGGGTTCATCCCACCAATTGCTGTTCCTCCGTGAGTAATTGTGTGCATATCACCTGTGCATCTACTCCATTCGGACATTACGCGTTGTAACTGGGGTATGGTTGGATTCCTCACCTGGGCGTTGGCTATTTGCCCTACCTTCGTGGAGATGGTCTGTATTGTGTTATGTTATGTGTAACTGCAGCCGCTATGTGTGGCAACAGGTACATTTCGCAGTGGTGTTAGCCGTGGATTGTGTGTGTTGGGTATAGTATTTTGTTCGACATGTGGGTGTCCCTGTCCTGACGACGTCTGTTGATGGCGTTTTGCATTCGGATGTGTAACATGGCTGTTGTATTCCTTTAAACAACGCATGCAAGTATGCATCCACCTTTGATTGTGTTTCCCACGCGAGATGTTGTGGTTATGCAGATGTCATTGACTGCCTGTATGTTTGTGCTGCTATTACGGTTTGTATCCCTTTAATATGTACGATGGGGGATATCGGAGGTTGTAGATGACGGATACAGGTTGTGGGCCTTGCATCTCTACATACACAGTATGGTTGTCTGTGTGCTCCATCCCTGCCTGGAGAGTTGACAGTTAATTGTCTGTTGGTATGGGAGTGTAGGTTGTGTTGTTGTCATGTGGTGTTGGTATCGCCTGCATGTGTGCTTCATGCATGTATTCCTCCATCACATCTGTGGTATATCAGCGGTTGTTTGTACGTGACGACTATCCCCTGTCATTCTGTCCCAGATATTTACAGTCATTGTGGTCCTGTTCTTGGGATGGCCTGTTTGCCAGTGGTTGCCACCTATTCAGGTGGGGATTGCTTGTTTGACACTTGTAGAACACACAGTGGTGTTTACGGGCCGAGACGTGGACACGGTCAGTACTGGGGTAGCACATACGTATTTCCGCGGTACATACCTATTGCTGTGTAACTTTGCCGACGTATCATTTTGCAATTAGCATATCGGTGTCGTACATACGGGCATGAGTAGTACATACGTCCTTTCCATTTCCTGTGGGGTATATTCCTGTGCTACAATCTGGGACATTGTCACTTTGTATCGTTCTACGTCGCCACACGCCTAGCCGGGGTGGGGCTCTCACTACTACTTTGGGATTACTGGTGTACATATGCCTGTGGCTAGTGTACCGTATGCCTACACATATTATTCCACTCTGCCTCTTACATGGCACCAACATACACATATTACGGAGACACATACATTACACTCGCGCAGCAACACACATGGCACCCTCACCGCACACATACACATACTACGGCACTCACGGGGACGGTTGCACACAATACCTGCGTGGGCCATGACACCGGTGGCGGTGTCTACCTCCCCCCTCATATCATCATACTATTACCCACGCATGTACTGTTACAGTACTGTGGTCTGGCGATCATTCCGACTCGCGGTTATGCATTTCGGTATGTTGCCCGTTCCATGGTTGGCGGTATCCTCTTCTGTTAAACCTCCTGGATGCTCAGGTTGTCGTTTCACTATGTATACTATGTAGAGATATCGCGTGTTACATCTCAGTCACCTTACATCCCTCTGATTCCCTGTCTTAACTGTAGTACTTATGTTTATATGTGTACATATATTTCTATATATGTAATTATATCTATCTACATATATGTATATGCACATATATATATGTTTATATGTATACACCTTGCGGCGAACGTGGCAGCATACAGCAACGCCGTCTGCTGTAGGACCCGCGTACTGTTCAGGTGTTGGCGTTCCATGCTCCACTGGCTGTTGGGTGTACAGTGTTTGGGGGCTGCCTATGTTGGAGTCACACATGGGGCCACCCATACGGTACACTTTATGGGTGGTCATGTTTGTGTGCCGTCCATTTCACTGTGTGTGCAGGTAGGGAGGTGTCAGTCCATGGGGCCTACGCTGTCAGAGTATGTGCTATACGTTCCCTCTTTGCCAGGGCATAGGCATATTGGGTACGCCTCCGTCTGCCTACTGGGGCTGGCACAGTGTGTTCATGGTCCTGAACCCTCTGTGCCTGGACTGGCCTTGGCAGTTGTGGTGGGCTTTGTGGTCCTTCACCATTATGTCCCTGCAGCAGCTGCTTCCGCAGGATCATATTATGTAGCATGGCACATACTATGAATATGTGGGCACATGTGCCTGGGGAGTACTGCAGGGCTCCACCGGATGTATCCAGGCACTGGAACCGTGATTTCAGCATCCCAAACACATGCTCTATGATTACTCTGGTTTGTGCGTGTGCCTCATTATGGTGTTCTTGCATGTGTGTGTGTGCATTTCTGATGGGAGTCATCATCCACGGCTCCAGTGCATAGCCAGCATCCCCCACAAGGTGGCCTTGTGGGATGTCCCCCCTGGCAAATACCTGGTACAGCTGTGAGGCATGCCAGGTAAGGGAGTCATGGTAGCTTCCAGGGCTGCCAGCACACACATCCATGATAATGCCCTGCGCATTGCACACGACCTGGCAATTGATGGAGGGGAATCCCTTGCGGTTTATGTAGCATCTACCCTGCTCCCCAGGTGGTGACTTGATTTGTATGTGCGTACAGTCTATCGCACCCAGTACCTCCGGATATTGTGCCACACGGTGGAACTGGTGCATATTGCTAGCCAACTCCTCCTGAGATCTGGGGGAGTATATATGCTCATTGGCATGTGGTAACATGGCATCCAGAAACTGGTGTAGTACCCTGGATGCTGATGCCTGTGAGATACCCATTATATCCCCAGTTGGCCTTTGAAAGGTACCTGTGGCCAGTATTCGCAAGCTTACACATACCTTTGTGTCCACTGGGATGGGCTCCCCTCTGTTGTTTCTTGTTCTCAGGCATGGCCGGCACAGCTCCACTATTTGCTGTAACGTGTCCCTATCCACCCTGTAACGCTCTACTATCTCCAGGTCTTGTAGCCCCTGGTAGGTTACCCTTGGTCTGAACACTCTCCTTCTCCTCTGAGGCCTACGGTAGTTGTCAGCACCCTCCTCCACAACACCGTCTGTCTCTAGCACATGCTGATGGATCACGGCCACGGCAGCACCCAACATGTACATTTTAAAAGTTCCCCGTGTGTTTACACCTATGGTGCGGTGTTTGGGAATACGCGGTTGTGTGTTGTGTGCATTCACACTTTATACTATTGTGCTGTACACCCGGTGATGTCATAGGGTGTGTCTGTACGGCCGTATCTGGGGATTATCTTCCGTGTTTTACCGTTGGCACTGCAACGCTGTTGCCTTTGGTGTTGCATTACTCTTGCCTGCAATGGATTACCTTTCGACCTTCACTTACTATTTCTGCACGTTGCACCTACTATTTCCTGGCATGCATCCTGCTGAGCCCTGTCATGTTTAGTTTCTGGGACATGGCATATCGTGCGTTTTGTGTGCCGCCGCCGTTGTGCTGCCTGTCTGCTTGGCTCTGCTGTGTCAGGTCTTCACTCTTTGCAATCTGCTACCTCCCCTACTTTCTTTGCATTCATATGCCTCCCCTATCCCGTTTTGCGGGTTTCTGCATGCAGAGTTGTCAGCTGCCAACGATTGGCCTTCGTGGGTTGATTAGTGTTGATTGCTCATTATTACTCCAATTACACTTCTTCCGCATTTCCTCATATTCTCAACATCACCTTCCTGTTTCCGATGTTATTTGCGGGGCGAGCGTCACATGACTGGGTTAAGGGAACATAGTCATCCTCATGCACATACACCTCTGCGCACATTGTGTGCTCTCAGCTCAGCTATTTCCCCACACGCCGGTCCTGCAGCTGTGATGTGCAATGTACAGCCCAGGTTTGCTGAGCTCCAATGTGCTTCCTCCTACAGTGGCACACCCCTCTGCAGGTGACATGTATTCCCTCTGGGCCACTCCTCGGTGTATTACCGCTGCGACGTTTGGTACAGCCTTACGCCGGCGGGGGTTTTGCAATTCAGTATTATCTGCCTCATTTGCATGGCATTGACTACTAATTCATAGTTACCACGCCGAACACTGCCGCGAGTCCTTGGCAACCCTTGCACCGAGGTTGTGGCTTTCCATGCATACCATGGTGTATTATGGCTGTGAAGCTGATGTGTATTACGCTGCTGTTTTATGACATTGTCATATTATTTCATTGTTTTGCACCTTCTGCAAACATGTCCTGGGGTTCTGCAGTGAGTTTCTGTGGACATACCATTTATGTTATTATTTACATGTTGTGCATGTTTTCTTTTGACATTCTCTGTGTATTTCGCCATTGGCATATGGTAACAGTGTGATACCTGAGGCTGACAGCCTTCCGTTACTCCTATGTTGTGTTTGGGAAAATGTAAACCGTTTTTTTTTGGTTTACATTGCCGTGGCCTTATGCTACGCCTGCGCCACTTTGTGGATCGCTATATGCCTTCATTTGCATGGTGCAACACCGCACATGGGGTGTTTAGCATACCTACGCCAGGGGTGGCGCAGATCAGGCGCACGCCGGTAGCGCACGTGGAATTGGATCGTACCTGAATCGCTCGGCGGACATATTTGGCGTTGTAACGCCTACGCTATGCGTGCGCCTGGCGCAAGGTTCATGAATCCCAGGGAATGTTACAAAGATGGAATGCAGAAAAGAAGATCAGTAAAGTAGAAGTTAAAAAAATAGAAGTTGAAGTTGTGGAGTGCCTGCAAAGTGAAGGGTTTGATGTAGGAGGTCTAACACAAGTTACATCACAGCAGGATGGAGTGAGTCCCCAAAGTATGGAGAAACAGGAAGATCAGGAGTCATGTGAAGAAGATATATGGGACATGGGAAAGAAAAAGAGATTTAATATGGTGTAATATTTATGCAAATGAGAAAGCAAAACTAACAAAGAGAAATACAAACAAAGGAATCCATACACGGAAAACTTTACAGTACAAAAAATAAGAAGACAAAGAGGAAAAGTAGAAAAGGAGATTAGTAATGGAGAACGTAAAGAAATGGAAACTGAGGTTATTGAGTACCTGCAAAGTGAAGGATTTAGTGTAGAAAATCTAATTCAGAAAGCACCACAACAGGATAGAGTAATGGATATCTAAATTAAGTGGAAACCAGCGGAACAGGGAGCAATTAGTCAGGTGCCATATGAAGATAATTTGGAGCCTTCCACAGGAAACCAGTATAAACATTCACTTAAAGCTAGACAGCAAGGGAAGGAACAGGAAACTGAGATGCAGTCAAAGTTGAGGAGTGATAGGCCAGTGAGTTCCCATATGATAAAGCAACGGATGGCACATGATGAAATTGATGAGACCGTGTCACAGGAAGATGATATAGAATCTTCTATAGAATGCCCACATGACTGGAAAACAAGGGATGTGCCCTCAGTTTGGAAGAAAATGAGCTAAGAGAAGAATTGCTTGATTTAATAAACATGTACAGATATACCAAGATCAATGAAAGAAATAGAATACAGAAGGTTAATAAAACCCAAAAAGTCAGAAGTCTGATAAAACAAATGAATACAGTAATTAGGACTGTTCATAGAGATCCATGTGATATAACAGAAGTAAACCGGATCTATTACTGTGCAGCTAAATTAATAACTGAAAAAGTGCTACCACAAGAACCCATGGTGGTGAGGGAAAGGAAGGGGAGAAATCAAATACCATCATGGAAATATCAAATAGAGAAAATTATAAAGAAGTGTCACTGTTAGAAGACTATAGAAGAGAGAACAAATCAACAAAAATACTAAGAAAGATACACCTGATAAAAGCAATGTGCAATATTAGAACAGATCAGGATCTATCATGCACTATTGCAAATAAACTAAAAATTTCAGCACAGGTGGAAAAACTTAAAAGATACAAAGATAAATATAAAGGAAAAGTGCAAAATAAGCAATTTATTGAGGGCCCAAAAAGGTTTTATAGAGAAATAAGAAATAAGATAAAAGGAATTGAAAGTCTGCCAAAACAAAAAGAAATAGATACATTTTGGAGAAGTATCTTTGAAGATCCTGTGGAACATAACAAAGATGCTAAATCCATAGAAGAAGTAAAAGAAAGAATCTTCTTCTTCTTCTTTTGGCGTTTTCTCAGTTAGGGGTCGCCACAGCGGATCACATGTACGCTCATGATTGCCAGTGGAGTTTTACAGTGTCGAGTTGCCAGCCTGGCGCCCAACCTTCCACAGAAGGCACACACACACACACACCTAGGGCCAATTTAGAGTGTCCAATCCACCTACAGCATGTCTTTGGGATGGGGGAGGAAACCAGAGTACCCAGAGGAAACCCACACGACCACAGGGAGGACATGCAGAGTCCGCACAGAAGGCACCCAGCCGAGAATCGAACCAGAGAACATCTTGCTGTGAGATGACAACACTAACCGCTGCACCACCGTGGCCGCCCAAGTAAAAGAAAGAATAAGAAGAAAATAAGAATAAGAAGTTTAAAGGTACAGGAGATGAAATGGGATGAAGTAACAGCCAGAGAGAGTGAAACAAAGTTAAGAAAAGCCTCTAGTTGGAAAACCCCAGGCCCAGATGCAGTACCTAAGTTCTGGTTAAAAGTATTATCATCTTTGCACAAATGTTTATCCATGAGTAAGAACTATTTATATGCGCACCTAGAACAGACACCAACATGGCTAACAACAGGAAAAACAATGCTCCTACTTAAGAGTGAACTTGCAAGCTACCCTAGCAATTATAGACCAATAACTTGCCTTCCAATGACATATAAACTATACACAAAATTTGATGCCGATGGAGTTTATAGTCATTTAGGAGAAAACTCAATTATGGCAGTAGAACAAAATAGCAATAAAAGAAAGTCATATGGAACAAAGGATCATTTGTTGTTAAATAATGTCATAGTGGAGAACTGTAAAAAGGGAAAGAATCTAAGTATGGCATGGATTGACTACAAAAAAGCATTTGATAGTATCCCCCATTCATGTATAAAAAGAGTGCTTAAAATGTATAAGATGCACCCCACACTGATCAATTACATTACAGTGATCACAAAACAGTGGCAGACCACTTTGCAATTAAGCCATGATAAAGGACAAATTGTTATCACAGGGATAAAAATTCAAAGGGGGATATTCCAGGGTGACTGTCTGTCACCATTACTATTCTGCCTTGCACTTAATCCATTAAGCTCTTTACTCAACAGCTTAGGCCATGACTATAATCTGGCTCCTAGAAAACAACAAAGTGTAAAGACTTCTCACCTTCTTTGCCGATGATTTAAAACTGTATAAATCATCAGATGAGGAACTGAAAGCACAACTGCAAGTTGTCAAAACTTTTTCAGATATAAGAATGTCATTTGGTCTTGATAAATGTGCAAAAGCAACCTTTAAAGCAGGAAAACTGCAACACCAGGAAAACATCAGTTTGGGACAAGAATGTGATATAAAAGAACTTGAGCAAGAAGGAGTGTATAAATACTTGGGAGATGATGAAGGATCAGCAATAAAACATAGTAAGGAATACTTCAGAAGACTTAAATTAATCCTGAAAACAGCACTGACTTCTAGTAACAAAATCCAAGCTATAAACCAATTTGCTCTTCCTGTCCTAACTTACAGTTTTGGGGTGATTGACTGGCACCAAAATGTGTTGGATAGATTAGACAGGAAAACAAGAAGGATGCTTCATGCTCACCAAATGATTTATAAAAATCAGTGCATACCAAGATTATATATTCTGCGTTCCAAAGGAGGGACTGGTCTCCTTGAAATTGATTATATGTAAAGATCTTCAATCATAGTACTCCACACATTATCTGCTGACATCACAAGACCCCAAATAAAAAGCAACAGGACACTGCTGTGTTGATAAAATGTAAGTAAAATTTAATCCAACATAGACAGATAAAACTCCAGGTAAGCGCTTTCGGGTTACACCCTTCATCAGACAAAGATACATTCTTCAAACAACATTTTTAAAGGATAAGACAACCAATAGCATCTAGTGAAAAACCCGCCTATTTTGGAGGGTGGGTTTAACTGGAATGACATCATTTAATCCTGGTATCCTGTGTGCCATAAACTCTATGATCCATCTTGATTCAGCCAAAGCTGTCTGATGTTTTACATCACCCCCCCTACTGTTTGGTTTGATGTTAACAATAGCCCTAAATTTAAAGCTATGTGTAGGGTTGCCACAGATATGCCTATATAAGGCATTACTCGGGTCACTATTCCTGACGCTGCTCAAGTGCTGCAAGATTCTAACCTTAAACATATTGTTGGTCATTCCAACATAGAAACAGGGACATTCAACACATTCGGCTAAGTACACTATGTTCATGGTCCTACATGTGGCCCTCCCTTTTAAATGAAACACCTTCTTAGTTACTGGATGTATAAATGTAGTTTCTTTATTTATATGACTACAGGCCTTACATATCCCACAAGGAAGTGTTCCTGCAGTGGACTTCAGAGATCCACCTTGACCACTCATCTTCTCCTTACACAATAGATCTTTAAGATTCCTTTTTGCTCCTATATCGGAATCTAGGACTATTGTCAACAATCTCCCTTAGTCCAATATCACTGGTTAAAATATTCCAATTGTTTTGTACAATCCTATTAATGTCTTTTATGTTGCTACCATATGTGAACATCAGTTTGGGACCCATTTGCACGCATGCATTGTTATCATTTGACGATTCCCCTCCATATGTTCTCTTTAATCAGGGCTTATATCTAGTCCGTCTTAATTTAACACTATCATCAATAGCACGATGTACCAGTCTTTCATTGTAGCCTCTATCCTTAAAACATTTGTCCAATTTATCCAACTCTTCATCAAATTGTGTATCCATAGCACTCACCCTGGATATACGACTGACCTGCCCCTTTACAATATTTGGAAAAATATGTCGGGGGTGCATGCTGTCGTAGGACAGCAAAGTATTTTGCCAACACTCTTTCCTATACAAACTACAACAAATTTTACTTACATTTTATCAACACAGCAGTGTCCTGTTGCTTTTTATTTGGAGTTGTTTGTGCTTTGAAGCTCATCGGGACTTTGGCATAGCGTACAGGTTTTTTACTTTGTATCTTGACATCACAAGACCCAAATGTATTGAAAGTTTTGAAACATGAGGAGAATAAATCTAAGATGACTTCTCTGCTTAATCTAGCAGAAGCTTATCGGCGTCAAGCAGGAATAGAAATCAAACCAGAAGTAGATAAAAATCAGGCAGCAAGTGAATGTGCCAAAAAAACAAAAGAGAGAATATAAGGTGAAGGATCAGATGAGAAGGCAAGAAATGTGGAAAAGGCATAAATATAGTTGCAGTGTAGAAAACTTCTGGAAGAACCTCATGTTGATCAGGAATGAATGCAGGACTGGTTAAGGAGAGGCAAATTCAAACCAAGAGTTGAAAGGTTAATATTGCTGTCCCAAAATAGTAGGCTATTTACACATTGGTTTATAAAGTCCATTGAGCATGTGGGAGAAATTGATAAATGTAGGTTTTGTAAAACCAAATTGGAAACAATTGCACACCTCGATGCTGGTTGTGACATACTAATGGCAGAAGGACTGTATATTGAAAGGCATAATAATGTGGCAAAACTGTTGCACTGGGGATTGTGCAAACATTATGGTACTGAAGTGGCTGAAAAAGACTGGAAACAGGAGCCACAAAGCATCATAGAAAATGAAGTATACATCACATGGGATTATCCTTTACCAACAGTTTGAAAGATAGATGCTAGAAAAATGGATATAGTAGTCCAAGAAAAGAAGACAAGAGTAGCATTGATCATTGAAATTGCCAGACCCAGTGACTACAGTGTCTTGCGTACAGAGAGATACAAAGTCATAAAATATCCGGATCTGCAGGCAGAAATGAGAACAATGTGGAAGAAAGATACTCAGACAGTTCCAATAATAGTAGTAGCAATAGGTCTTATAAAAAAAGTTTACAACCGTATTTAGATAAGTTACCAATGCATGTAACACTATACATACTGCAGAAGGAGTCATTACTGGGCACATTGCGGGTGCTGCAAAGAGCACTACTGGCTTACATCAAACATTGAAACAATACTAATTTCATGAACTTTAATAATACTTTATCTTAGGAATGGGGTCCATTCCTGTCATGGTATTAGAAACCCAAAAGACTTAGAAAAATTAAATAAAATACTTGTAACAATAATTCAGATGATACAAACCCAGGTGAAACTTGTGGCACTTCTGTTATAGTAAACAACATACTTAGGCTAATAACTTGTCCTAATCCTTCCCATCAGTGTCTATAACTTGCCTTATAACTGGTCCTAGTTCCATCCCATAACTTCCCTTAGCAGTGACTTCAATG
Organism: Protopterus annectens; assembly: GCF_019279795.1. Taxonomy (NCBI): domain Eukaryota; kingdom Metazoa; phylum Chordata; order Ceratodontiformes; family Protopteridae; genus Protopterus; species Protopterus annectens. The sequence continues at coordinate 948,639,686 of NC_056735.1, forward strand.
TTTCATTAAAACTCTCTACTAATCCAGTATTCTGCAAATGATAGATTAATGTCTTCAACTGTTTGACTTTAAGGCACTGGTACAAATGATGCAACACCCTTCATTTGGTCAGTAAATATTTCTTTATGGATACCTCCCCTGGAGAAAAACAATGCCAGTTGTCTAGTAATAGCCTTAGCATCAGCTTTGTGTAATGGCACTGCTTTTGAAACTTTTGTAGCATAGTCCATTATAAGCAATAGGTACTGACACCATTGCTAGATTTTATCCCATGATGTTCGTGCTAATATGTTCAAATGGTACTTATGTGATAGGCATTGGAATCAATAAACTTTTATACCCAGGATCGGTTTTCTTGCAGTCTAAACAATAAGCACAGATCTTTATCTCCTTCATTACAACTGACCAGTAAAATCTGGCCACTACTCTGAGTAGGTATTTACTTGGCTATTGATCTGTGAGGATCTTAAAAGAAGACAGCCTTGCATTCCCATAGCCATTTTTTGAAACTTATGTTTTCTGCAACAGTAACTGAGAAGCAGACAGAACAAGAATATATAAGGACATTTCTTATTGCCCCTATCCATGAGGGACATGGGTGCTAAACCAGGGGTGACTTTGTGGTTTCCTATTTATTCATCTAAATTACATTTGAATAGAGTAAGAAAAGTACTTTGCTTTATTTGGAATGGAATATGGTTCCATAGAAGCAGTATTCCCTGTGATACTTACATACATCTCCAACATGCCCTATTTGTGTTGCAAAAGAAATTAAGCTCTCTTAAGCAGAGCTTCACACTACCATTGGACTTGCAAATGTGCACTAGTTCAGAAAGGATAGGGACTGTTAAGGTTCTATATGCAAGGCAGACATCACCTCCTAGCAGCCTTTATGATAACAAGAAGAAGGACAAATCTGTATAGTTTTTATGATTTAGGTCCTTCATTTTTCAATGAGAAAGCATTGCGGTATTTCCAGTATTGACAGCTGTTTGGAGAGGTCCATTCATAAAGGAGCATTATACTCAATGAACAGTCTAACAAGAGTCATTTACAGTGAAATGATTACATCCTATTACATCCTTGGACATGGATACCATGCCTTTAGATATAAGCTGTGCAATGAAAAAAGACTTCTTTACCATAGTGGATTTATGGTGATCAAAGGATAGTTCATTGTCTACATAGGTTCCTAGATGCCTAGACCCTTGACTACAGGATCAACTTTTAGGGGGAAGAGGTGTTGTTGATGTAATAGTTATAAGGGATTTCATGCTTGCCAAAGGGTACTATTACATGTTTTGACATTTGGTTTTACTCCACGATTTTGACACCAGCTATATGTTTGGGAAGGACCTTCTTGGAGGAGCTTAGTTATCTCTGGGGAGTTAATAATGGCACAGTTTGCAGTCATCTGCAAGCCTGGTCTGCCATAAACCCTTATAATATGCTTTGACCTCTGAGAAGTAAATGCTGCAGAGGAATGGCCCAAGGACTGAACTCTGGGCTACACTGCTACTGACAGCTCTTTTGGAGGATTCAGAGCTGCCCACCCTAATTTACTTGGTTCCTTTTATGAGTCAAGTAGTTATCCAAGGACTTACATAGGGATTTACATTTAGCTGGGAGAGATTGTCTAAAATTCCTGAGTATGGGATGGTGATGAATGCCTTTGTGAGGTCTAGATACATGATGTTTACTGATTTGTCTGTATTCATTGCTTCTGCAACCTCCTTGAGGAAGTCAAACAGACTGAGTAGTCAGGATCTGACCTTGACATATCTGAACTAGAATAGATCGAGAGTTTGTAGGTTACCTATGTTCTTATTTACTAATTCCATAACAATCCTTTCCATAGCTTTACAGATGAGGTTGATCAGGCTTCACAATTAGTAGGGATCAACAATTAGTTGGGTCCATTGACACCCTATCTTTGTGTAAGGGATTTGCTGCTGATGTCCTCCATTCATCTTGCATGAAGCCTGTTGGGAGGCTGTTATTGAATAGCCTCTGTAGGGGGTCTGAAATGTACTGGTTTATTCTAACCAGTAGGTAGCCCAGTATGTTATCCAGTCACATAGAAATAGTGTTTTTGCCTTTGGATAGTTTCTGGATAACTTGTTCTTGGGAGATTTAAAGGAGGTGTTGATATGGGTATGTAATCTGGGAATATAGTGGTGGAAATTGAAGTAAAGTTTGAACAAAACTTGTTATCCAATAGAATAGCGATGTCCTCTGGGTTTGTATATGTAATATAATTTATTATTACTATGCACAGTGCTGGGCATTGTTTATGAGGTTTCTAACATAGTTAAAGAAGGCTTTATGGTTATCCTATACTGGGATGGAGGGGAGCTATTTCTGCTGCATATCTGGCTTTGGATGATTTGACCAGGATCCAGAGTTCTCTCTTAAGTTTAGGAAAACTGTTTTGTATCATGAGAGTTAAACTTACTTTTGCATGTAATTAGTTTTTTTCTTTTGTTATAACACCTTTTTATATTTGGGTTCTACCATATGTATTTACTTTTAAATTTGTCATTGTATTTACTTCAAAGGTGGGGGACAGCTGCATCTATGCAGCTATGTACATGTTTATTTATTTATTTATTTAACATTTATTATCGAGGTAGGTGAAATGGTCCAAGGACCCTTTTCTGTCATGACCTGGGCCAGAGAGGCCAAACAATGTAACTAAACATGCAACAGAATATAGAACTATTTACATAGAAATTTGCATTGGCACTAGCAGTAACATAGTTGTAGATATAGCACTATACTGAATTTTAATTTTGGAATAGATTATTATAAAGAGTTAAATTAGTATTAAGCCAGTAGATGGAATACATAATTGCTCCTTACCTTATAGGTGCTTTCTTGCCTACATCTCTGAGATGCTCACAGGCATGCTGTTCTATCATATATTTTTTATATGAAAACCTTGGGGGGGGGTAAGAGCAGGGGCCATTCCTGACAAATCAGTTAGGACTGTCTACCATCTCCTCCCAGGCTGATATATATTGTACCCAACTGCTGATGTCAATAATCTATTGTTTGTATTGCAGTATCATTCTTGGTGATGGCAGAATACTGTTCAAGGTTATATTCATACATGTATTGGACACATAATCTAAGAGCTCCATCATGTTTCTTTTCTTATAGTCCAGGGAAGTACATCTCAAGTGATTTATACTCACATGCACTATAACTGTGTCACATGTGCACTTGTTGTACAAGGGCTTGAGTTTATGCATGATATAGTGAATCCTGGCATCTGATGGGCAACTGATCATGACTTGCACAGCCTGGTGAGTAGCACATTGGTGTGTCTCACTATGGAGTCATCTATAATTAGGATATTGAGTTGTGTGGAGTTTGCCTTATGGACTTTGGATATGAGACAGTGTGACTCCTGGATTTGTGTTTCAAGGAAGGTGCCACCTGTGTTGTGTGTTTATGGGGTTGGTGAGGGTACTTGTTTCTTATGATACATTTATGAGGCCTTTGTAGTTTAGGTAGGGTACTTCTAAGAGCCTTAGCATATTTAAGTCTATGTGCTTAGTCCGAGCTGTGTGTGCTTGGTTTACTGTGGTGTTGCATGGTACTGACAGAATGTGTGTTATCTGCAGTAGCTACATGTGAGACCTATGCTTCCATTGACATTTTATAACTGCATCTCTCACACCCTGCGTCAGTTTGTTTAAATAGTAGGTGGTTGCCAGCATACATGAGAAAACTGCTATACTGTCTCAGGATTCCCATTTCAACAAATCTGGCTACAGAGACAGTTCAGAAGTCCAGATACATGGTTCCAGTTGCTTATGAAAAAAGTAGGAGGGGAAAGTATTTAAATAGCTTCAACAGAGTGACTTTGGAAAATGATAATTTTGTAATTAAAGACAACAACCACTAAAAGTAGAAAGGGAAGGAATTTTATGGTCAAATTAGCACAATAATCGAACAAGAAGAGAGGTACTCTGTTTAAAAAAAAAACACCAAGGAGCTGAATGGGAGAGTGTGTGTATTTTCAGCCCGAGACTGGCACAAACTGAAGTTGAAGACTTAAGTAAAATGTCCTTGACCTCAGACAAGAAAAGCAATTAACTGAAACTCTACCCCAACCTGACAGGAATAGGTAGAGTCAGATCACTTGAAAGGAAAAACAGTACAGCCATTCAGATCACTTGAAAGGAAAAACAGTACATCCATTCAGATCACTTGAAAGGAAAAACAGTACAGCCATTTACTAGAATTACTGAATAAAGGCTTAAAAGGGGTAATCTACTTTATCCAGTTTTGCCCATTCCCATGTGACAACCCAACATTTGACTTTGGCTAAATTCAATATTAGTATCTAATAACATTTTGCACTAGCAACTGATATATAACTTCTACTTTTTAACTTGTACTACATAAAAGGTAATCTTTTAATTCAAAATAAAGGTAATATGTAATGGTAACATCTTTGTTTTACTATTTTCTCCTAACCTTGGTTATGTCCTGGCTTACACTACTTAAATTATCATCTACCAATTGTGATTTTTTTTGAAGTATATGTGGCTTACCTGCTAGTCCAATAATTATGGGTTACTTTCATCAGTAACTCACCTTGAGGTGAAAGGAAGAGCTACTTATTTTTCCAAAAACGCTGGCCTGCATCCTTTTCTATGCTTACCTATACAGAGAGTAGTTGCACACAAAAATGCATTTTGCTTTATTCTCTGAGCTATCAGTGCAAACCTTTTGAATGTTTTCTTTTAAGTTGCATTCCCTCTGCCCTAATATTAGTGTACACCACCTGCTTGCTTTCTTTTCCTCTACAAATAATATTTCAGAACATAATATAATTTTTTGTATATCAGAATAAAATTAATCTTCATTTCATTTTTTCTTTCTTACATATACCTGTTGCTTACAGTCTGTTTTCACTTTAGTTTTCTGCTGTAACCTATTGGAAGTGGATTCAGAACTCTACATTCTTTATTTATGCCATTTAGTATTTGTTGGTAGTTCTCTCTCTCTCAGCATTTCTTCTGTCTTATATTGTTTTTTACCTCAGAGTTTCCTGTCAGTTCACCTTCAGATCCTGTACTGACTACTTTTATCAGTTTGGAGTTTCCGTTGTTCAGTGTTTTGATGTGTTTTTCTGGTAACATATACAATTCTTTTTATTGTGTAACCACAAAGAAACTCTGTCCCATCTTAATTTTTCCACACTGACTCCTTTCTCCTGATTTTGATTCTGAATCTCATAATGTCACTGCCTGTCACACACACACACACCCAGCCCATTCTTATAAAGAATGAAATTATTGAGTTGCTGTTCTACCTCTTTCTGCTTAAAGGCATCACCCTGCCACAATAGATTTTTCCTCCTCCCACATTTTCTGTAGTGCTATTAACTGGGGGGAACTATTTTCCCAATATTATATCATAAATCAGATTAGAAATTACAGTTACAGGGTGTAGAAGTTTTTGTAGGACTGTTTGAATGTTTATATGAGTGATTGAATATTCCTTTATATCATCAGAAATGCCCATTCCTTCTACATTTTGATCGTTACTGATCTTATGTTTACTTATCAAGAGTTCAGATCTGAACTTTCCATTCCTCTAGAAATATAATAACTTCACCAGCTTATTTTTAATACAGTGATTTAGTTCAGCTATTCTATTTGTAGGCTTGTCAAACTCCATGGGAACAACTTCACTAGTAGCATGCACTTCACCTTTCATATTTCTGCTGCTAAAATGCTCTTCACTATTAGTAGCACAGACCTTAGCAGTGCGATCCCTCCACACATTTGAAACAAATTAAATTACTTGCTGCTTTTTGTATCACAGAAGAGGATACATTTTGTACTGTAATTTTAGATCTATTAGCAATCAATTCAGTTTTAGATATTATGTCACTACCTGATAAGAGTTCTGTTAAAGTTACATAAGTATTGCAGCTACTAGGGATCTATTTGTAATACCTTTTTTTCCCTTAAGTTTGTAGAGCTCTTTTAAACCTGCCTAATGCTTAAATTTACACTTTCAATTTACTGTTGCTTTAGTTTTAGCTGTAGTTTTAAAATATGTTTTAAGTCATACAACTGTGCTGTTATCTATTTGCTAGCATTAAAATTCCAGTTATAAAATGCAGTTGCTGGTACTTCAGCAATTATTCCAGTACAAATAAGAAGTTTCATTTTAGGCGTGTTATGGTCCATATAATCAGTCCCCTCCATTTCCATATAAGCTTTCAGTTCCTCTTTTGTCAGCTGGAATGGCAGGACTTTTGCCCAGGCTATTAAGTCATAGTTCTCTGTGGGAACATACCACTCAAAATCCACCAGCTAGATTTCCAGGTCATCCTCCTTGTTAGATTTGTCATGGTAAGGGATCTATATTATATCCTCAAACACTTATAAAAGCGAACGCTGATTGATCAAACTTATTTTTGCAAAACTGCAAAATATCGAAGCAGCAGAAACTCAATTTTTTTCCTAGGGAAAGAATTTGATTGTCTGTTTCTGTTGCTTCGGTATTTTCCGTGTTATGGTGGAAAGTTACCGGTCGGATTCAGGTAAGTGCGTGATTGTGTGGATGTGAGTGTTAGGGTGATTTAGGTGAGTTAGGGTTAGGGCTCGGGTTAGGTGTGTGTGCGATTGAGTGGACATGAGGGTTAGGGTGGATTTAAGTGAGTTAGGGTTAGGGAGCGAGTGAGGTGAGTGTGTGATAGTGACGGACCTTAGGGTTAGGGTTTGGGTTAAGGTAAGTGGGTAGTTAGTGGTGTGTGCATAGTTTAGTGTAGGGTTAGGTATCAGATTTTAGGTGTATGTGTGTGGATTTCTGTTTGTTTGGTGTGCTTGTGTTGTGTGTATGTGTTTTGGATCAGCAATTTTTTTCCCTGGGAAAAAAATCGCTAATCTGACAGTTCAAGATTGTAAGCTTTCGCTTAAATTAGGTCGATCAATCAGCGTTCACTTTTTTAAGCATTCGATGATATAATATAGACCCATGGCAAGCACATTCCATTTTTGGAGTTAGCATCTATGTTAGCCACCACAAATTATTGTTGCTGGAGTAGCATCAGCTTCTGGTCAGTCTCTACATTTGATGTAATTAACATATTTAATAAGTCTTCCTTCACAGGGGTTACCCATGAAGCAGTGGAAGAAGAAAAAAAACAATCCTGCAGCAGAAATGTCTGAAGAAGATAATAGCAACAGTTCAATAGGGAATTAGTAGCCCAAGTATGTATTGCGTTTGATCACAGAGGTGTTGTGAATAAATATTATACAGTGAATCCGTTGTCAACTGGCCACATTCCCCATGAGGATAAGTTCATGAAACCATTAGAGACACCAGTTTATATAAAATACAGGTTTATTCAATAATCCATGGAACAACTAGAAATGGAGGAGGCAGTCTTCTACTATTCAAACACTTCCTCAGTGCCTACATCAGATCCACCCCCTAACTGGCTAATTGCCCAAATACCATCCTAGCAAAAATCTGTCTGAACATAGTAGTTGCTTATCTTCCTCCTGCCACCTCCATAGTTAAATTTAAGACCCTCATAAATGAGATTTTATCTGTCACTAGCAAAAGAGAAAATATATCATTTTAATAGACATTAACATCAGTCTTCTTAATCCCATCCAGCCTGACATCCCAGAATTCCTTATAGACTTAATTCTCAACCAGCTAGTGCAACAATCCACCATAACCCTGAAAATTTCTGTCACTCATTCTTAGATTTAATTATCATCAACAACCCCCCTAGTATTTCATATCACAGTCCACTCTCCATCTTTTAGTGACCACTGTACCATCAATGTAGAATTCCCTATCAACAATATTCACTCTAAACTAATTTCTTTCAGAGCAAAATCACCAGCCAGCATCACCAAGTTAAAGTTACTTCAGCTTCAGAAATCATGTTTCCCCATCAACTGAAGGCTCTGCAAACCAATGATTAACCTATGAACTCAAAACCCTTTAGAACTAAGGGATATGGCTTGGCACACCTGGAAATCCAACCCTGATGATACTACAGGAAACATTTTACCTAGCTATTTAATCCAACTAAATAAGCCATATGGTTGTACAAAATTAAATCAAGACTAGACCATCAAAATTCCCTAAAAATGCAGCCCCAAAATATTCTGGAAATAAAATAAATTATTTACTTACTGATCATATACTACCTTTAGCTTGTCAATCTACACACTCCCATATCCTGCCACATATTCTCTCAGTCATTCTGTAACCTTCCTCAAGTCAGCAGCAACACTCTCCGTCCTCCCCCCTAACAACTCCTCACCTTCCAAACATCTTCCTCTGTTTCACTTCAAACCCATACCAGCTAAAGACATTTCTCCTGTACTAAAGATCATTTAAATGGACAACCCTCCTGGCACTGCTGTGACTACATCATCACTCTTATCCGCATTTATATTCCCTGCCTATCCAAAAATGTAATGCCAGACATCTGGAAAACAGCCATTGTCAAATCTCTTCCCAAACAAAAAAAAAATCACTATTACCCAATTTTCATGCTTCACACCTTATGGAAAACTATAGAAAAATTGTTTACTTCCAGCTCTTTAAATACATCAAACAGTATTTTTTGCTTCATAAAAACAATATAGGATCTAATCAGGACATAGCGTGGTCGCAGCTATCTGGATGCTTACTGATATAACATCCTAATGGCTAGGGACAAAAGTATGCTTACTAGAACAATTTCATTGATCTTACGAGAGCATTTGATCTTGTCAACCTAATTAAAATTGGTATTAATACTGATGCAGTCCCTTGGTTCTAAAATAACCTCATTAATCACCATTTCACTGTGAATTTCAATTCTACCTCATTCCACCCTATCTACTGGCATTCCATAAGGTTCCATTCTTGCCCCGGTATTATTTTCTATATGCATTAATAAACTCACTCTAGCTCTCTACCTCACCTACCACTCTTACTATATGCTGGTGATATGGCCATGTCCATAATAGCTATTCTCTCCATCCATTTCAACTAGACCTACAAAATGACTTTCTCTCACTCACCCAGTGGATCAACAATAAGCACCCACTCCAACAAAACAAAAGCTGTTATTCGACCTCATTCAAAAACTCAGTAAAACCCCTAACTCTATGATAATCCATAGTCATCTGATTACCCCGGTAGAATATATCAACTCTTTCAAGCACCTTGGAATATGGTTAGACCCAGCTCACAACTTCATATACACCATAGCAATACATACAAAAACATTAGTTCACTCATTTTGTGGAATAACAAAATTTCCCCATATCTTTCACACTCCACCAGATCAGCCATAGGCAAGAACATATTGCCTACATGGTTTCAATATGAGCTCCTTTGAGTTGATGTAGCTTCCAAAAAGAACACCTCTACTATCCAGTCTATCACAAACACAATCTGCTGCTTCATTACCAATGCCCCTAAACATGAGCACAAGTTTACTACTCTGAGCAAAGCTAAATAGCTTCCAGAAAAACAAAGAGCTGACCTATTACTGGGCTTAGAGTTGTTCATAGGTTCATTGGTATGTACTAGGCCAATGGCCCTGGAGCCTTTACAAGCCTAGCCCATAGAAGTGCCCTAGCATCATGCCGCCGTTAGTTCCTGGTGCCTCTGTTTATGAGCTGACAATTCCACCATTAACATCTAAACTAATTAGATAAATCCTATCCTACAATCTCCAAAGTACCAGCCACTCAGGTTCTCTGCTACAAACCCCACAATCAAATTTTCATTCTACCAACCATTCCATTCCTTCTCTAGCCTAAGTCCTAAACTCTCAAACTCACTTCCCTCTGAGATGAAAAACTCTACCTCTTAGTCCACATTACATCCCTCCTAAAAGCTCATCTTATACAGAAAGCTAAATGCATATGCTGTCTCTCTGGCCACATAATGTAATCCCTTCTGTACTACTTCCTATTCTTGCCGTTTACCCTTTATTCTGCTTCTTCCTTTACTGCTTATATCATCTCTACACATTTTTCCTCCATCAGCAGCTACGCCTAACCTGACAAAGAAAATTTCAAACAATATCCTCCTAGTTTCACTAAATACCTTACATGTGGTCTACACATTTACATATTCTGTTTGGAAATCCCTCGTTTACACTCATCTCGTCTCCCCTTGTTACTCTTATTTGTCTCTTTCCTCTCCTCATGTAAATAGTGTATGTAATGTGTATCATTTCCTGCTATCACACATTAATAATGTTTCTTCTCTGCATGTTATTATGTACATTTTTTGCTGATGAACAATACTGTAATCTTCTTGTATAATTGTAAGCTTCTCAAATTTTGTATATTTTTTACTTGTTCCGGGCTGAGACTGAAATTGATCAGTGTTTTACCCAAAGTAATAAATAAATAAATAAATAAACAAACTGAAATATTTGCCCACTTGGCTTTTCTGCTCAAAACAAAAGCAAAACAGTGCATTTGGATGTCTTCTTAGAAGTCTCAAGCTGTAGGCTTAGGTGAATCCTTCAACTATACTTTAGAGGTTAGTCCAAACTGAGCTAATGTACTTCATCCCAATCTCCAGGGTCTTCTAGGTAAGCTCTTGCATACCCTTCTGAACATCAAGATGATGAATGAATTTCCTGTCTTGCTTTTGCAGTCTACCTTTTATTGTACAGCACTAATTGTTAATCAATGCTTTGTTAATTGGCTAATACATAGTTCTGCTGATTAACAATGTGAGAACGTTTCATGCCATGATATGCTTAAAAGCACATGCATCTTTCTCAAACTCAGGATGTCACTATGAACTGTGGCTTTATATTAAACTCTGCCACATGCAGCAAATTCTAAGGGTTGCAGTAGAAGTATATCCTATAACCTTTTGATTATTACCAACTAATAAACTAAATGACTACTTTATAAATGGGTACCTGCTTTATACTCTGTAAACTTAACTTAGTTTAGAATTGCAATAAAATCTATCCCTTGTGCTTTTGATTTTTAATTAAGAAACCAACATAAATATGCCCTCCATGTTAGTTACCATTTCTTATTCTTTCTTTTATGGACTCATATCTGCTGGACATTATCAATATACAGAAAATTTGATACAGAAATCACCACAATGCTGCCTTGGCTGCACTGTGGTTGTCCTGTGCAGATGGAAAAATATGTTTCTGATGACATTGTTTGTTTCATTGGACCTGCGAGCTAAGTTTGTTATTAAATAGGTTTATTATACAAAGCCATCTCTAAAGCAGAGAGAGAGAGGGAGCGAGAGTGATGGCGGACTTACTGCAACCTGGAAGATATGGTTTGGTGTCATTAGCCCAGTCACTGGAGGACTTGAGAAGTTAAGCACATTAGATTGAGTGAATGATATTGTCTCTTCCCTTTAAAGGATGGAGAAAGTTTTTGTATTCCCTCGAGCACTAGTGAAGAGAAGATTGGTGGGGATGTCAGATTCCATAACATGCATGCTAACCTAGTATTAACAGGGGCAAGTTGGCTGTCAGTGGTCTTACACACAGAAGGGCTGTAAGGTATATATAGAGCCTTATAGTTTCTCACCCTCCTGGAAGTAGGGAAGCTCTTGCCTTTATAATTTGTATTTTCAGTTTAATTTTCATTTAATTAGTTAACTGGATAAGTGAACTGGTCTATCACAGACACTTTTCAGCCATGATTTGAGCTATGAGATAAGGGAAAATGCAGTGTTTGTGGATAATTTAGTCTATCCAGTTAATCAGCATTTTTTTTGAGGAGGAGGAAGGAGACCAGAATGCCTGAATTAAGAAACATGAAAATGCAGTGATATGCAAAATTCCACACAGACAATAACACATTGTCAAGGCTAAATCCCAGACCCTGTTTTCCCTGTAAAAAAGAAACATCTCTTTCTGCCAGCAGCCTATCTTAAAACTCATTCCCCATCTGAGAGACCACCAGTTGTGGATGTGGCAGAGGATCAATAGCAAAAATAAAGGCCAAAATTGTAAAAAAAATTTTATCATGCTAATCGTTGGTCTCTATCTCTCTCTTTGTATATGGATATATATAGATATAGATATAGATATACATATAGATATAGATATAGATATACATATAGATATAGATATAGATATATAGATATATAGATATAGATATAGATATAAATAAAGATATAGTGATAGATATAGATATACATCTAAACTTAACATTTGGATACTACCTGACAGCAAAAGCAAAGGTGGTGTAATAAGTAATAAGTAGTCCCTGGTCAACATTTCTGTCCTAGCGATAATATTTAATCTGTCTGTTACCAAAAATGTATCTTATTTATTGTGTACCATATGAGAAATATCACATCTTAGATAAGTTAAGAAAGGGCAGACTCTTAGCATATGCACAGATTAAAGATTTATGGAATATTACTGAGATGATTCTGGTGGCCAATTTATATGTCATTACTACACAAGTTAAACAATTGTTCATTTCAGAAGGGTACTCCTGACAACCTTCTCGTCATGGCTTCTTTATATTGGCCAGAAAGTTTTCCTTCTCCACAGGGCTTTTTATAGGCAAGGTCAGTCTCCTTAAATTACCTACACAGCTAATTGAAATCAAAACTATATAAAGGTAGCACTTTTCAATGCTAGAAGCCTAAATAATAAGTTGCACTCCTTATAAGCATTCTTAACTCTTGTAGATGTTTGTGGACTCACAGAAACATGGCTTCAGAAAAGTGAAAGCAACCCCACAGTGCAGAGTTTCAGTAACTATCACTATTTCAGACCTAACACAGAAAGCAATGGTGTTATTGGAGGAGGAGTATCTGTATTCCAAATACTTCATCCAAACTCTTAAGCCAGGACAATGATCTTGAACTTCCCCATATCCTTTTCATGGTAAATAGAATTATTCACCATATCATAGCCAACTGCCATACCCCCCATGTCAAATTCTACCCATGAGGCATATCTAAACAAGATGACATCCCTCCCCATCGAGTCTAACACTGTTCTCTTGGGAGACTATAACTATCTGTGCATTAACAGGGAAGCTTACTCCAACTCAAATAAACAATACATGAAGATTCCTAGGCTTCATTAATGCCTAGCTCTCTATACGAAATAGTTCAAGCCCCAAATATGGGTTCAAAAATGTTGGACCTGGTTCTTATTAATATTGCCACACTATGCCAACACCTATAGCTACTATGTCATTGGTTATATCTGACCACTGCTCAGTAGCACTCACTATGAAGCAAAAATCTGACTTACTCATACCCGTCTCTGTCTTTGGAGACAAACATAAACCAGCTAACTGATGATCTGATGAGATTTAAGTGCTCTCCTCTCAATGACCCCTCATCTGCCACATTTGTAGATACTGTCTATGCCCAACTCAAAGCATTCACTGAGGCATCTGTCACCATAACACAAAAATACAATGCCAAATTCAGGAATAAATCCTTATGGTAGCACCTTTGTATAAAAAAACTATACAATAAGAGGAAGAAGCTCATAGCCTGTAAAAGCAAACTTAATACCACATCATCTAGAGATGAACTCAAAAACATCAACAAAAAGTCAGAAACAAAATCAAATCTCAAAGAGTAAGTACAAATTTAGAATTGCTAAGGACAAAAACAAAATGTTTTTCAGTTATGTCAGAAACATCAGAGCTAATACAGAACAACATTTACTCATCTGCTGAGGACATAATCAAACATGTTAACAGACAAATTCAGTTCTAACTTTACACCCCTATCTCTCCCCAACTTTCCCCATTATTACATCTATACCACCTCCTCTGTTCATCTCTAAGGAGGTCCAGAATGCTCCCTCCTGGGTCAAAAACACTTGCTCCATGTTTCTGATAATGTGACAGGTTGCCATCTTGTTAGCACCAGACACTTATCTGGGAAACTCACTATGAAGCCTATTCAACATCGGTATCTCCACTAGATCCATGCCAGAGGAATGGGCAGCTGCAGTAGTCATCCCACTCCACAAAGGGGAATCCAGTATTGATCCAGGAAACTACAGAACCATAAGCCACACCAGCCTTATCTGCAAAGCAATAGAAAACATCATTATAGCACTTATTAATAAGAAAAATAGGCAGTCTACAAGCCCTAGACATAAGCCAGCTAGGGTTTCTTAAAGGCAGATCTTTCTTCCGGAATCTGGTGGGCTTCTTTGAACACATGTTCACTATATGTGAACTATATGTCACTGATGCATTAGACTCTGGTAAATCAGTTCAGACTACCTAACTGGTTCTGGCCAAGGACTTTGATAATGTCCCGCATTCTGGCATTATCAACAATCTAATCAAACTAAATGTAAACACCTATGTTACTTGTTGGATAGAAAATCGGCTAATGACAGAATCCAGTGTATTAGTTTGGCAGGCACAATCTCTTGAAAAAGAGTAGTTACCAGTGGTGTCGCCTAGGGACTGGCGCTAGGACAACTTCAGTTCGGTATTAACATCTCTGATGTCAAGGTTGACATCAAAAACCTGTGGCTGACTATGTTTACAGATGACTGCAAACTCAGAGCTGTCATTAACTCCATGTCTGACTTCCAAATTCTTCAAGCAAGACTACCATGCACCAACAAGTGATTAAATTTTTGATATTAAAACATGAAGGTAATAGAGATATATAAGTTGCACAATTTCTACATTGAGGAAAAAGGTGCATCCATTAAAAGGCTTTACATCTTAAGAACAGAATTTTGAGTTCAGTCAATTACATGATTACATTTCAAAAGCATGAAAGCCTCACTCTTGGGTAGATATGAAAGAGGAGGGGAAGTAGTGGGGGTGAAGGGAAAGTTATTTGGGAACTGCACTGCCTGGAGGAAGTTTGACAGATGGTGGGGAGGATTTACAGGATGTTAAGGGAGTGAAGGGGGAAAATAATGGATGGATGCCCAAGCTAAAAGGTGAATGGAGAAAAGTGAAAAGAATGAAGAATGAAAAAGTAATTTAATGTGGGAAGAAGCATTGACATTATGTAGGGAACAGAAAAGGGCAAATCTGATATTTGATATAAAAATGCATTTGCTGTACCAATACTGCTTGAAACTAGACTAGTCAAAAAGGGTAGCATTTATGTGAAGGCAGTATGCTGGAGATGTGTGAAGCAGGATCCAAAGTATGTGCACATATGGTGGTTTTACCAGAGTTGCTGTAGGAGGTGAATGAAATGCAAGTACCAGAAAACAATTATTTCCCCAAGGTCAGAGTGCAAGAGGCATGGAGCCAAAGGAACAGATTAAGATGAGGTTGATAACAGGGTAGATAAAGAACTTGACAATGAGAAACTAAAAGACCTCAGAATGGGGAGGCCTATGTTAGAAGGAACTGCCTCTGACTGATGATGCTATGATAGAAAATGTTGAAAGGTGAGAAAGTCGTAGGCAAGAAGGTAATTAGACTGATAACTGAGAGGTAGAATGCCAGAGGTACTTGGAGGTAATGATGGTAGTAGGTGATGTCTCAGAAGAAAGACAAGAGGGGGTGTGTGGCCATGGCGAGCACTGAGTAACAGCATTTTATCTCTGCTCTACCTTTTCAGAATATCTGTGACAGGATTTTTTGAATTTATCTATCCTATTTTTGTTTTTTTTTTTACATATTTGGAATTTGCTAATAATTCTCTATGATAGTATATAAAATTTTCTATAATTTTTATATTTTTTCCTGTCAAAAAGTACTAGAGAAAATATTTTGACTCCAGGCTACAGAATGAGCTTCTCCAAAACTACTCTCCAAGAAACAACTATTAAGAAGGAACTTCAGTCACTATTATCTAATATTCAAGAATTGAAATTGATAGAATGAATGTAAAATTGGACAATTTCAAAGAAAAATGTTCCCAACAAATGGAAATGTTACATGAAGACCTCAAACAACAAAAGCGACAGATTACAGGAATAGAAACTTCACTGAATGATATGGACACTAGAATTCAAGAAGGTGAGCATAATATAGACTTTCTCTTAAAACAAAATACCCTTTTACAAACAAAAGTTGATGATCTAGAGAATAGATCAAGAAGAAATAATATTATTGTCTTTGGTCTAACTGATAATGTTGAAGAAGGTAATATGGAAACATTCGTAACTTCTTGGCTTCCTGAGGTATTACAGCTTCCTGAAGCTCTCTCATATGGGATAGAGAGAGCCCACAGGTCCTTGGCTTCTTCAAAAAAAGGTAAAAGCAATTCTACTAAATCTGTCATAGTGAAGTTTCTATCATCACATGATAAGGAGATAGTGCTAAAGACTGCATGGGCTAAATCTCCTATTAAATATAAAGAAAATGTCATACGCTTTGATAATGATTACTCATCTTCTGTAATAGCCAAAAGAAAACTTTTCCTGCCAATGCTTAAAGAACTTAAAAAAGCCCAAATAAAATCTCACCTATTATTTCTGGCCAGATTAAAAACATTTCTTCAAGATGGTCAAAAATATTTGTTGACATAGAAGCAGCCATCACTTTTATCAAAACAAGAAAACTGCTTGATAAAATAGAAGATATGGATTGGGCAAATGCCAGTCTTAAAAGAAACGCTGGCAACAGTTCCTGGAAGATCTCTGAACATAAAAAGAAGCTCAAGAATAAGTGATTAATTAAAACATTTTACACTGGCTTTCCTTTATTCAAGATTTATTACATAACCCAAAAGTTGGGGAGATGGAAATGGTTCAACAGGTGAGTTTTTATTGTTTAAATCTTTTTTTTTCCTATGGTACATAGCTGTTTCAATGACATTTTTATAGTTTATTATTAGTAAATCTAGTTTACTTTATTAAATGTGGCTTGATATCTATAGCAAGGAAATGCTACTTAGTCTATTTATTATTCTCTAGTTTTATTTGCTGATTGTTATTATAGATGCTCCGTATAACTGGGAATTAATTATGTGGTGTCTTGGGGACTAAAGCAAGTACGGAGACTTAAAGGTGGTAAAACAGGGGTCTTTGGTACTGTAGAAACTGTTTTCTTTATTATTTTTGTTACCTTCTCTCTATTTGAAGAGAGACATTTGATAGATATTATTGCCGTGATATTACTTTGTTAATAATATATATTTTTTTTGTTGTCCTGGTAGTGGGGTTCATTGGTGGTTGTGGTGATAGACATTAGAAATACGTTTTGGTAAACTGATATGACTTGGTTTTGATTTTGGGTGTTTAATTAAAACTGGGACTGTATAAATGTGATGTTAAATGGATGGTTTCTATGTAGTTAATGTAGAAAGATTCCTTGATTATCGGATTATAGAATAGTTTTAAATTTTGTTAGTATTTGTTGTAGAGAAGTGGAGGGTTTGCTGTTGGTTGATACATCCGTGGTGATCTGGTGGTTTGTTGGGTTCGAAAGACGGAATTTGTCATGCTTATTATATTGAATGTCAGCTCTGTCCTTCTCCCTCTATTTTTTTTGCGTTTTTTGTCTTGTCCCGGAGTTGCCATGAAGTAATCAGCTGCTTTGGTAGCGAAAAGCTGCTTATGATTTCCCTCCTGTGACTCGTGGATTTGACTTGAAAAACTGATCTGTGATGCGGTCAAAATATGGCTGTTAGATGTGAAGACAGAAAAGAGTGTCATTTCCATGGAAACGTATACTATATGAATTCCGTGCTGAGGAACTTCATAACACAAAATAATAGCCTGAATAGTCGGTCTCTAATATCATCTACTGGAGAAAAGAAAGAAATGCAGTTAAGTGATCTGCATAGCATGACTATACCAATAAAACATTTACTGACATTTATGAACATTTAGTTCTGATATATTTAAACTCTTGTATATTAAATACATATCTTCATAGTTTGTGTTTACTTAAGTAGAGCATTCACTGCTTTATATAACAAACATATAAATGCTTAACAGCATCACTAAAATGCTGTAAAATCATCATGTGAGACCTGTACTGAATTTTATATTATTCTTACAGAGGTTAGAAGTCAGATTTGGGAATAGTTCTAATGAGTCTGTAAAAACTCGCCTTTTGAAAAAAAACTGAAATGGATGTAAAATATCTGAAAGCAAGTCATTTATTGCACACAGTGTGGGGTGACCTGAGATGTAGCTGTATGCATTTACAGGCTGCATCAAAGTAGTCTTTTTTAGGTGATTTCATTTCTGGTATATAAATAAATGTTTTGCTGTATTCTGTGGGAGATAGAAACTGATTGAGGTTAGGAGAGATTTTAAAAAAAAAAAAAAAAGGTAATTTACTGGAAAAGTTGTCTCTTCCCTTATGGTCACTTCCCAGTCCTGGACCATCCTCTACCGGTGGCAAACATATGTTGCATTCCTTCTTAGAAAACATAGACGATTATGGTAGGAGTTCACTTTTATGGTGGGGAAGCTATTAGTCAGGATTTATTGCGTTCTTGCTCCGAGTTTTATGGAGATGGGGTGGTGGTGTTACTAATTATTGCTCAATGGACAAATACTCGAGGGAAGGTGGACTATAGGCTTGTAGAATGTCCATGTGATTGAACTACCTCCTCAACACTAACTACACACTTAGACTATTGCTAAAGAACACCTACCATTTTTGACACTCATTTAGATGTTTTCAGAAAGCATTTAAATAGCAAATTTCTTTCTGTTACATTAAAGTCCTTTCAAAATCATATATATGATTGGACTCTAGAAGTAAATTTGTTTAACATAGTCAGTTTGTGAGAATACGTTTATTCTTTTCAGCTCATAATGTTAAGCTACCAGGTGTCAAAACACAGGCCCAGCTGTCAGCAAAGGAAACTCTTTCTGTGCTTTATACTCATCATTATAGAAAGATATACATATGGACATACACAATTGTGTCTTAGTAGAAAAGGAAATAAATTCATGAATGTAAGAATAGACAAGATATTCACTTTTCCCTATACCTGGTTTTAGGAATAGTCCAAGAAATCCTGACTTTACCAGAGTCTCACATTAAGGATCAAAAGTTCTTCAGGTTAAAGCTTGCTTACGGACCAGTATAGCAATTTACTGTAGTGAATTAGTTATGTTTTCTATCTTAGTAGAACCCTTCTTACTTTGGTGGGAGGAAGAAGTTTGGTAAGTCATACTTTTTTCAAGCTACAAGTGTCTAAAGGCCATACAGCCTGATATTTGTTACCTTTGAATACAACTTAAACATTTCATGTAAAATGAAGGACCAGGTGCTTATGTTAATGGAAACAAAATATCCTGAAAACACTTTGGTGTTGGTTCACTGTAGGATGGCTGTATATATATTACATTCTAGCTATCTTAAATAACAGATTTAAAAAAAAAATCATGATTTTGTTATTACCTTTATTTTATATTTAAAAAATATGGTTGGTCCTTATGATATTTTAAACTCAATCTGATTTACATAAACAGGAATTTTCATAGTACATATTTATTATATATATAATTTATGATGACTTGAAGTGATATAAAAAATATAAAACATCATAAAATCAAAATGAAACAGTTACATTTGATATGTTTTAGTATGTTTCTTGAATGATTACTTGCCAATTTTATGGAAGTATTTTATTTCATAATCTTTCTTTTATAGTCACATATACTGCCTAATAATGCAAAAGTATGCAAAAACAGATATATTTAGGTGGGGATGAGATGAGTGTTGTTACTAGTTAGATGGTCAATTTGAGTGACAGATGTCACTCAAATTAGGAATTTTCAACTCTGGGGGGGTTAGAGAGTGTTTATGTTATTAGTAAATGCTGTAAATTTTTGTTATTATGATATTCACTATATCTCACAAAATTGAATTTGTTATAAACAAATCTTATTGGGAAAACGTTTTATGTGGTTCATATATAACTTATAATTGTATTCCTTATAGTCAATTTCTATTGTGTTTATGTTATTAGTAAATGCTGTAAATTTTTGTTATTATGATATTCACTATGTCTCACAAAATTGAATTTGATATAAACAAATCTTATTGGGAAAACGTTTTATGTGGTTCATATATAACTTATAATTGTATTCCTTATAGTCAATTTCTATTGTGTTCTAAAACATGGAGAAAAGGGAAAATTAGTCAACTAGTAATATTCAGAAATATAGACATTTTATTGCATCTTTAAAGTGTATATCATTAAACATTAATGGATTAAATAATCCTAACAATAGAAGATCTTTGAATAAATATCTTAAACTACATAACTTTCAGCTAATATTTCTCCAAGAAACTCATCTATTAACTGAAGATATTGCAAAATTGGATAACAAATCTTATAATCTTTTGATTAGCTCTGAGCATACACAAAAGAGGAGTGGCCATACTATGGAAAAATACATTACCTATGCCTAAAATAATTGATACATATAAAGATAATAAAGGGCTGTTATCTTCAGTTGTTACATAATTTAATAACAAAATTTTGACTTTAATAAATATATAGTGGATTCCTGCCATTGGACTTACAACAGTAAAACAACATATAGATCATATAGTGCAGTTTTCTAAGGGCAATATTATTCTTGCTGGAGATTTTAATTGTATCTCAGATATAAAAGATTCTAGTACTAATGGCAAAAGGAAAATTCCAGCAATAGCCAGAATATTAAATGACTTCTCGGATTCATATATGCTGAAGGATATTAACAATTTTGCAGATGTTGAATCATTGTTTTATACATTCTACTCACATAGACATAATATATATTCAAGAATAGATAGGGTGTTTATTTCTAATAACCTAACCGATTCCCTATTATACTCAAAGGTGATTTCATGTCCTCTTTCAGACTATAATTCTATAACATTTGATTTTATAATAAATTCCACATTTAATGTTCAAATTAAAATGATACCCACGTATATAACTAAACTAAAAGACTTCACTAATTTTATCTCTATAGAAGCACAACATTTTATTGAACTTAGTAACACACAGGGAACTTCTAAAATATATACGTGGGATGCTTTAAAAGCTTACCTATATGGTAAAATTATTGATTAGTATAAAAAGAAAAGAATCTCATGGGATAAAGAGCTCCAAGATATACAATCAATGCTAAACAGTTTAAGTACTGATGTTTCAAGAAATTTAGATAAGAAAGCTAGAATAAGTAAAATAAATGCTTTGAACAATAAGTATTTAGAAATATTAAATCATAAAACAATGATTAATTTGGAGAAATATAAACTTGTAAATGGTTCTATAAATCCTAGAACTATGAATAGTCTAGCTAACAAAACTAAAAGGTTAAATAAGTTAAATCAAATTAATCAGATATATTCTCCAACAAAAAGAAAAATGGTTTCTGGTTCATCTAATATATTAAAAGAGTTTAGAGAATTTGTCTTAAAAATAAATCAGTCCAATACTATAATTAATGATACAAGAGATATTCAATTGTTTATCAATAATAACATAAAGAATAGATTATCAGGTGCACACATAAAGCTAATAGATAAACCAATATACTTTAAAGATATACAAGATCAAGTTACTACACTTAAGCAAAATAAAGCTCCAGGTAATGATGGCATAATTTCTGAAATCTACAAAATGTTACCTACCAAAGCTTTAACTTTGTTACACACAGTATTCAATATAGCCCAAAATAAAAACATTATACCCCCTTTTTGGAAATATACCTTTATTTCTCTTATAATAAAGCCTGATAAAAAACATACAAAATGTTCTCCATATAGGCCCATTGCATTGGTTAATACAGCCTATAAAATGTTTATGTCTATTTATGCTGACAGACTTAAACATTTTCTACCTTCCCTGGTAGACTATGGACCAAACAGGCTTCATAATCAATATAACTCCCTATGATAACATAAAAAAATAACTTTAATTGAATCAGTGAAAATCTTAAGGAATAATTTAACTCTAATCAGTTTAGATATCAACTGTGCTTTCAACTCAGTTAATTGGTATTATATTTTCATTTTATTGAAGAAGTTGAATTTTTCTAATAGTTTTGTTAATCTTGTCACTCAATTAAATAATGGAAGTCAAGCCTATATAAAATTGGTATTAATGTATCCCAGAACATACCTATTGTAAAAGGAACCAGGCAAGGTTGCCCTTTATCTCCTGTTTTATTCACATTAGTTATGGAACCTTGGGCAAACTTAATAAGAGATAATAGCAGTATACAAGGTTATAGGCTAAACTCCAACGAAACATCAAAAATTCAAATGTGTGCTGTTGATGTATTAATTATTCTTGGTGATACTAATCCTACTTTAAAAGAATTGTTCAAAAACATGGATATATTTCAAAAAAATTCTGGTCTTACTTTTAATAACAGTAAAACCCTAATTCTTTTAATTGGTTCAAAAAGTTATAAAGTACAAGATGAATATAAAAAATGTATACCTCAATCCCAACAAATAACATATTTAGGTATAACTATAACCACTAATATTAAAGATATTTTACAAATAAATTATAGTAAAAGTATATCAACTATAGAGAGTTTAATAAGTATATGGAACAAAATTATTTTCACAATGGAGGAGAAACTTTCTATTATAAAGATGATATTGCTTCCTAAAATTTTGTACATTATACAATCAATATCCATTCCCCCCTACAAACTCTTTAATAAAAAAAATTAACACACTGATTAAAAAATGTTTATGGCATCCAATAAAACCTAGAATTACATTATCTTATCATATGTATAGTTGGGAAAACGGAGGTATATCTTTATCAAATTTAGAAATTTACTCAGTCTCATCAGTAATTAAGACACTTGCCTATCTTATAGATGGAGAATACTCAGCAAAATAGAAAGAAATTATAATTAATCTCAGAATACTAAAAATAAAGTTAATACTTACTATCAAAACTAGCACATAATTCATCTATATGGAGTTTAAAGGACTACTTTTCCAATTATTCCATTCAGACATTTAAATCTTCTTATGTAGTTTTAATTCTAAAGGCCTTTAAGAACTATATATTTAGGTTTGGAATGTTTGAGAATTGTTTTTTTTTTCTCATCTTTCCTATTGCCTATACACAAGGGATATTATTATCTACAGATTATTCTAAAATGTCATTATTCAAACAGAAACATTTAATATTTTGGCATTAAATGATAAAAATGAGGTAAAATCTATTACTACTCTTATAGAATATAATTTTGATACCCCACCTTGGTTAGAATTGCAAGAATTTAGAAACTATATTCTAGATAAACCAGATTTAATTCCCTCAAGTACTGAGAATTCAATACCCAAACATAGTCAATATTTGATTTTATCTACCCAGCATAATTTCTTAGTTAAAAATAGCATATCATATATTTATAGAGCAATTAAACAAGCTCTAGATGTATACTCAGATAGCTATTGGAATTCATTTTCTGTAATCAATAATTTTAATCCTTCAGAGAAAGACAAATTTTATTTTCTTCATTCGGCCAGCAAAACTACTTTTGTCTTAAATGGAGAATCTTCACATGGAGATTCTTGCATATATCCTTTCTCACTCCACAAAAAATGAGTAAGATAACTAAAGAAGATTTTGTTTGCTGGAGATGTAGCACAGAAATAAATGCTGATCGGAATAATATATTCCATGATTGTCTATTATTAAAGAAATTTTGGGAAGAAATTAATATGTTTTTAGAGGCAATATTTACAGATTTTTTTTACTCACCAAATCACTTATATTATTCAACACACAAGTTCCAGACTGTATAAAGAAAAGCAAATATCATTTGCTCTGGTCTATATTGTCCATTGCCAGGAAAATAATTACAAAAACTGGAAGTCTTCATCTATTCCTTCACTTAAAGAATTTAAAGGTCTTCTCTTGGAAATATCTAAGTTAGAAATCTTAACTATTAAATCCAGATCTATGAGGAATACAAATTTATATTAGCAATGGAAAGACATACATGAACTATTAGTTAAAGAACTAGATTAATGATTAATGCACTAATCTTTCCTTTCATCTTCTTTTTTTCTTTATCTTCTATATCTTTTCCGTTATATTTTTTCTGCAAAAATATTAACATGACTGATTTTGTTGTTTGATATATAGTGAACATCATTGTATATAGTTCTATGTTATTATAATTATTATATTAATGATTTCTATTTTTAAATATTGTACTCAAAAAAAATTTGTTCAGTCTTTTCAAAATATTTGTTCATTACAATACTGTTTTCAGTAAAGCTGTTTAAAAAAAAAAAAGAAGAAAGACAGGAAATAGGCTAGGAGAAGCACTTGGCAGGCAGTCGACAGAAGATAGGATTAGAGAGGAAGACAGGAAATATGGGAAACTATTAGATGAAGGGGAAAAAGTGAGTCAAGCTCACTAAAACTTTAACATGCAGGAACACACCCCAGGTATTTGATTTTAGGTGTTTTTTAACTAATCTGAGTCTGGGACAGTACAAGCTGGGGGGGAGGGACTACTGTGGATAGAAATACAAAGTTTTGGTTGCAAAAGACTCACCTGTCCATAGGGGAACCTAATATGTGGTAGAGGAATCACATTCTCTTTTATTTTTTTCTCCTCTTTTTCTATTTCCTTGTTGTTTAAAGGCAATTTGAAGAGGTAAACTAGGCGTTACCTTAACAGTATAGAAATGCTGCACTGCAGTTATGTTGTAGCAGAAACTGATAATTGATGTTTTTCTGATGTTGTGACCAGGTTAACTGAAATTTTTATAAAACAATTTAGAAAAAAAAGTTTTATACTGCTTGAAATGTTTCTGTCCCCAGAGAGTGTCATTATTAAATATTTATTATTTTATTTTATTTTATGTTTGTTTACCCTGAAAGTCAAACTGGGTTAATATTTTTTTTTTTAGCAGAGGCTGGGGAGAAAAGCTCCAGATTGACATAATATGGCTACAGTTAAATAAAGTTATTACAAAACCTAATACAGAAGAATGACATATTAACCAAGTAAAAAAAATGCAGCTTCGGTTCATACAGTGTGAACCCATGCACACATACTGCAACATTCTGGACAGCTATAACAAAGTATTCACAAGTTGCAGTACACTCTTTGGAACAGAGATGGACAGATAATATAGCCTAGGCAAAAAATATTTGTTATTTAACTAATAAATAGATGTTATTAATTCCTTCTTTCTGAACATAGTCAAAGCATGCTGGTGGTGGAAGGAGGGAGGGAGGAACTAGTTCAGACTGGGGTAGTGCAGGAGCAGAGATAAGTTTTATTTAGGCAGTCTTAGAGTAGTTGTTTGAAGCTGGAGATATGATAGAACTCCATTTTTAGTGACAGAGTATGAACAGAGACTTAGATTTGTGGGTTTGTATATACTGAGAAGATGCTGCTCATTAGGTCAAAGTAGTCTATTAGGGTGATAAGAATGGATAAAAGGAGTAAAAGCAGATCATTTGTTTTGCGAATAATATTGTTTGGAGATAGGCACTATATAATCTAGTGGTCAGGCAGCTTGAGTTAATTCAAAGCCTTAAGGTAACACAATGATGGCTGCGGTATTGTTTGTTGGTGTCAAATTTTGAAACCTTATTATAGCATGCCTAAAGCTAATTTTTAACTGTAGCCTGATGGTTGGTTAAGATAAGCGAGTTGGGAAAAGGTGGGTCTATATTATAATCTCAAAGTCTGACAATATCAAATATGATATTGTCGACATGAAAATAGTGAAAGCGTACTACATCGAACATTTAAATGGAAAATCTCCGTAGGGGGAGATTTCTGTTTACTTCAATGTAGTGTGTTCTCAGAGTTGATATATTTAAGTTGGGGGATGTGGGGGGGTGCAGGGGGGCTTGCCCCCCTGCCTACACACTATTAGTTTTCTTTTTTAATTTAGTATTGTTTTTGTTTCGATGGTTTAAGACTGCGATCACTAAAGTTCGATCTTTAGTGATTCGAAGTTTTAAACCTTCGAGATTATAATATAGACCCGGGAAAAGGTAGGTAGTGGCAAGAGTGTTTTTGGTGGTGTTGCTAAGGAAGTTTTTATCAGTTTAATTTCTCCAAGTCTTTTGGGTTTCTAATACCATGACAGGAATGGACTCTATTCCTAAGTTAGAGTATGATAAAAGTTCATGATATCAGTATCATTTCATTCTTTGATGTTAGTCAAAAGTGTTCTTTGCAGTACCCACAATGTGCCCAGAACTGACTCCTTCTGCAATTCATATGGAGTTACATGTGTTGGCAGCATATCTAAATATGATTGTAATTTTTTTAAATGAGACCCATTGCTCCTACTGCTGTTGGAACTGTCTGGGTATCTTTCTTCCAAATTGTTCTTGTTTCTGTCTGAAAATCCTGGTATTTTATGAATTTGTGTCTGTACTTAAGACACTAATCACTGGGTGCAGCAATTTCAATGATCAGTGCTATTTTTGTCTTCTTTTCATGGACTACTATATCTGTTTTGTTTTTTTGGGTTTTTTTGCATCTATTTTCTGATCTGTTGGTAATGTCTGATGGGTCTATGTTCGCCTACCACAAATAAAAATCTGCAAACGGCTAAGCTGCAAATGGTAAACAGCAAATGCAAACATTACCAAACAACTACTTCTACAAAAATAAATACATTGAATGGCCATAGTCATTCAACATCACAAACACAACCAACCAAGGTGGGGGGCTTCACCCCACACATCCTCCAATGTGGGGGACTGCACCCACCCAACTATATATACCAACTCTGAGATCGCACTACAATGGGGAATATGGCAAATTTACAAGGTTTCCCTTCACTTACATTATGTATCATGTTACTTCCTGGTTGTTGACCAACCATGGCTATTTGATGTATTTATTTTTGTATAAGTCATTGTTTGATAATGTTTGCATTTATTGTTTACAGTTCACGGTATAGCCGCTCACATTCTTTTATTTTTGGTAAGCAAACATAGACCCTTGTGTGATCCGATGTGAAACAAACTTCATAATTCTGTATAACACTTTGTGGATTATGTTTCCAGTGCTTCTCAACTACTTCAGTATTGTACATTTTGCACAATTTTCAATGAAACAGCCTTGCCACATTATTATGCCTTTCAGTGTACTATTATTATTCAGTGTACTCTGCTATTAGTGTATCATTCCCAACAACAAGATGTGTGACAGTTTCCAGTTCTGCTTTAAATAACATGTATTTGTCTGTTTCTCACACATATTCAATGGACTTTGTAAAATAACATGTATATAGTCCACTATCCTGGGCTGCCAATATTAACCTTTCATCTTTTGGTTTAAATTCACTTCTTCTTAACTATTCCTGCATTATATCTTGATCAACATGAGGTTGTTCTAGGATTTCTCTGTCCTTACCACAATATTTATGCCTTTTCCACATTTCTTGCCTTCTGTTCTGATCTCTCTCATTATATTCTTTCTTTCTTTTGTTTTTTGGCACATTCCTTTAGTGCCTTATTTTTGTCTATTTCTGCTTTGATTCCCATTACCATTTGACTCCCATTTGATATGCTTCTGCTTAACTAATCAGGGAAGACATCTTAGACGTCTTCTCCTCATGTTTTAAAACTTTCACTTTGTTTATATTTGACAAGTTCAACAGATATGTATGCAGTCCCACAATTACAGATCTATACATGGAATACATTTCAAGGAGACCCATACCTCCTTCAGATCAAATAATGTATAATCTTAATATACAATGTTGTGTCTTTCGGCTTTTCCCGGTTAGGGGTCGCCACAGCAGAACTCTGGTCCGCTAATGATTGGCAGTTGATTTTTACATAGCGAGTCGCCAGCTCTGCCGCACAACCTTCAACAAAGGTACGCACATTCAAGCATGTCTCCACGTAGAAGATGCTCTAGCTGAGAATCAAACCGGACAGCATCTTACTGCGAGGCAACAACGCTACCGCAGCACCACCACCGCAGTAATCTTAATATACAATGATTTTTATATTTTTCTTGTTTTTCTAACCAGCTGTTCCAATACCTTTTGGGGCCAGTCAGTCATACTAAAACTATAAGTTAAAACAAGAAGAGCATATTGGTTTAAAACAGGAAGAAGAAATTAGTTTATATCTTGGACTTTATTCCTAGATGTCAGGGCTGTTTTCAGTATTAATTTCAATCTTCTAAATTATTCCTTACTGAGTTTTGTTCACATCTGTTCTTATTTTCTTGTCAATCCTTCATCATTTCCCAAATATTTATACACTCCCTCCTGCTCAAGGTCCTTTGTCATATTCCTGTCTGAGATTAATATTTTCTTAGTGCTGCAGCATTCCTGCTTTAAATGTTGCTTTTGCACATTTATCAAGACCAAATGAAATTCTTTTATCATCTGAGAAAGTTTTGACCACTTGCAGTTGTACTTTCAGCTCCTCATCTGATGAACTATACAGTTTTAAATCATCCACAAAAATAAGGTGAGAGATCTTTACATTTTGTTGTTTTCTGGAAGCCAAATTGTAAGCATGGCCTAATCTGTTAAGTAGACAGCTTAATGGGTTCAGGGCAAGACAAAAGAGCAGTGGTAGCAGTGAGTCACCCTGGAATACCCCATTTGAATTTTTATCCCTGGAATAATAATTTGTCCTTTATCATGGCTTAGCTGCAAAGTGGTTTGCCACTATTTAATGGTCACTGTAATGTAACTGATTGATGCAGGATGAAGCTTATGCACTCTTTTATCCTTGATTGTGGGATGCTGTCAAATGCTTTTTTTTTGTAATCGTTCCATATCATGCTTAGATACTTCCCCTTTTTACAATTCTCCATTATGGCTTTATTTAACAACAAATGATCCTTTGTTCCATATGATTTTCTTTTGGTACCCCTTTCTTGTATTGCCATAGTTGAGTTTTCTTATAAATGACTATAAACTCTGTCAGCATAAATTCCAGTATATAATTTATCCATCATCAGAAGGCAAGTTATTGGTCTATAGTTTTTAAGATAGGTTGCAAGCTCAGTCTTAAGGAGGATGAAGATCATTTTTCCTGTTGTTAACCAGGTTGGTGTCTGTTTGGTATGATCATATAAGTAGCATTCAATCAGGGCTAAATCTTCATGTAAAGATGTTAATACTTTTAGCCAGAAGTTAGGTAATTAACTTGGGCCTGGGGTTTTCCATTTAGGAGCTTTTCTTAATTTTGTTTACTACATCTCATTTCATATCTTATACATTTGAATTTCTTACTGTTTCTTTTACTTCTTCTGTCCATTTATCATCTTTGTTGTGTTCCACGGGACCTTCATAGATATTTTTCCAAAATGTGTCTGTTTCTTCTTTATTTGGTAGCGTTTATATTCTTTTTGCTTTGTTTCCAAATTCTCTATAAAACTTTTTAGGGTCATCAATGAATTGCTTAATTTGTACTTTTCCTTTATATTTATCTGCATAGCTCTAAGTTTTTCTGCCCGTGCTGATATCTTTAATTTATTTGCAATAGTGTATGATAGATCCTGGTGTGTTCTGATACTGCACATTACTTTTATCACTTCTATCTTTCTAAGTATTTCTGTTATCTATTCAATCTTCTATACTCTTCTCACATTGACACTTCTTGTCTTAATTGCTTTATAGTTTTCTCTTTTCAATGCTTCCATGATTGCATTTGATTTCTTCCCTTCCTTTCACTTATTGTTCTGTCTTTTTATGGTAAGACTGTATCTATTATTAATTTAGCTGCACAGTAATATATCCTATTTACTTTTGTTATATCACATGAATTTCTGTTAATAGTCTTGATTACTGTATTCATCTGTTTTATCAGACTTATAGCATTTTGGGTTTCATTGACTTTCTGTAGTCTATTTCCTTTATCGCTCTGTTATTATTTCAGCTGCACAGTAATATATCCTATTTACTTCTGCTATATCACATGAATTTCTGTTAATAGTCTTGATTACTGAGTTCGGTACTTATGTATTATCGCACCCAGATTTTCGCGCTTGTGAAAGTCGTGCTGTCTCATGGAAAACAGTTGAATTAAGGTGGAAAGGGGAGTGTAAGCAAGTTACGGCTAATGTGACACACACAGTATTAGGCAGGGAGAGGAATAACTGTAAATTTGTCGACTCCTGCCTCGCTTGTCACACTTTTGCGGTGAACTCCACTCTGCTGCGCCGCAAGACAGATCCTGCTTTGCTGATTACAACTGAGGCTAATGCAAGGTAATCAGAAACATTCCCTTTGAATGCTCATGGCCAATACTCAACTTTTATTTTATTCCTCCGTATGATTTTAACGAGCTATGTAACTGCTATTTGGATCGCAGGGAAAACATGCAAGTTTTAGACGTTTACTTTTTGCATAGAATATTCCCACTTTTCCGCAGTATCTGAGGGAGAAATTAGGCCAATTGTCTTGACCTCGTATTTTGCATTCCTTTGCAGTATCAACTACATTCCTGTGGTATGTGTGTGTTAGGGAAATCAACTAGCATTTCACATTGTTTAGTCATCAGATTTAAACTCGAGTTAGTAAAAAAAATAGTCAGCGTTCGGCATGTAAGGAATCACATTCTTACTATCAGCAGCAACTGCTTGTAAAGGTCTCGCTGCTTGTCTGTAAATTTGAAATGTTTATAAATGGCCAGAAGCTTCACTAAAGGTATTTAACTGCCTAAAAATACAATTCCAACACTTCAACAAGCATTACTTATTGTAGATTTGTTGATTTTTCTTTCTGAAAACAAAAGCTGCACAACAACTGTTGACAGAATGCAAAAGTTGCAAGCGCGAAAATCTGGTTGCGATAATACGTAAGTACCCTGTGTTCTAATGTTTTATCAGACTTATAACATCTTGGGTTTTCTAATCTATTTCTTTCATCGATCTTAATATGTCTATCCATCTCTATTAAATCAAGCAGCTCTTCCCCTTAGATCATTTTGTTTCTAAACTGAGGGCACATTCTTTGTTATTCATTTCCTGCGGGCATCCTACAGAAAGTACCAGAACATACTCCAGTGACATTTTCTCTTCAGCTGCATCTGGCATTATCCATTGCTCTTTCATATGGGAACTCACTGGCCTATCATTCCACAACACTGACTGCACCAAAGTTGCCACTGTTTCCTGCTCATCCTTTGCAATACAACTCCAGTTGAACTATTATACTGGTTATCCCACTGAAGGATAGAGTATCTTCACATGGCAAGTGATCATCCACATAAATAAGGTGAAAGATATTTACATTTTGTTGTTTTCTGGGACCTAAATTGTAACCATGACCTACACTGTTAAGTAGACAGCTTAATGGGTTAAGGGCAAGACAAAGATCAGTGGTAACAATGGGTCACCCTGGAACATCCCCCTTTGAATTTTTATCCCTTAACTTGGGGACTCATTGTTCCATCATGCTGTGATGTTGCCACAGTTGGATTTTCTATATTAAATCCTTTTTACACATAATCCATAACTTCAAGTTTATATTTCCTTAACTTCTCCATTACTAATTATCTTTTCTATAGTTCCCTATGTTTTCTTATTTTTTATATTGTGAAACTTTTCCATATCCAGATGCCTTTGCCTGCATTTTTCTTCAAATATCTTTGGTGCTGTTTTTGTATTGATTAGTATTGCCTTCTCATTTCCATAGGTATTGCACAATATTAAATAGCTTTTTATTTCCCATGTCCAAATTTCAACTTCAGGTGTCTCCCATTCCACCTGTTTCCCCTTACTTTAGAGACTCATTGTTCCATCATGCTGTGACATAACCTGTGTTAGACTTTCTACACTAAATCCTTCACTTTGCAGGTATTCCATAACTTCAGCTTTAATTTGTTTAATGTCAACCTTACCAGGCTTCTGTTCTGTGTTCGCCCTTTGTGATCTTATTTTTTTTGTATTGGGAAATTTTCCATATCTGTGTGCCTTTGCCTGTCTTCAAATATCTTTGCAGCTGCTTTTCCTTTATTGATTAGTTTGGCTTTCTCCTTTGCATAAATATTGCAACATATCAGATCTCTCTTTCTTTCCAACATCCATGCTTCTTTTTTTATATATTTCAGAATGTCCTAGGTTTTGTTCTTTATATTTTTGTACTTCCCCTGTCACTTCTTTTTCCAAATGGCCCAAAGTTTCTTGGTCTATATTTTGTTTTTCATGGATTTGTTGTATTACTGAACACAGCTTTGCATTTGAAGCTCTTGACACTTTTCTTGTGCAAGTATTTTTCTTTCCTCTAATTTATCCCTTAATCTTTTTGAATATCTTCTACCTGAAAATTCTGGGCTTCTTGTATAATAGTAACAGCACATAATTTCTTTCTTTTCCTCAATACTCCACTATGTCATCTTTATGGCTCTTTTTGGCCTGTCAGCTTTGGTGTTTTTTGTGGACTACTAGTTCCTTCTACAACAGGGGGGTATCCTCTCCCTGAGCCTGGCCTAATCCCATTGTATGAATGTTTCTGTGTCTTGAGGATTCTACACTGTCATTTTTTTTTTCAGTTCTGGCAGCAGTGTGCATACCAGCAGTGGCACTTTTTTATCCTAGAACTAGTGCATCCAGCTATCTTTCTTTCTTTTTTAACCTACTTCTATCCATGATATATGCTGTACAAAATACAGTTTATATATATAAGTGTTGTCTTGATGAGATTTTTTTTTAAAAACAGTGTACACCACATGAAGGTATTCACCAAGACTTGAGGATGTATTAATTTCCACTAATACTACTCTCCTTTAGTTGCAGATTTTATCATCTCTCCATTCAGACTCCCTATTATCTTTCTATTTGGACTCCATAAGTGTTCCATAACTTCACCTTCTATTTGTTTAACTTCTACTTTACTAATCTTCTGTTCTACATTGCCCCTTTGTGATCTTATTTTAGTATTGTGAAAATTTCTATACCATTTATGCCTGTAGAGCATTCCTAATTTTTGTTAAGTCTTTTTTATGCTATTTTGAGCATACAGGTCAAATTCAAAGTTATTATCTATAATCACTGCAAAATTTTTTATACCGGAGATTACTTCAATTTGTTTGATTTAGTGAAAAGATTTTGAAATTTTGCTTTATTAGGCATCTGTGATTCGGGGGAAATAGCAGTAACATTGTTTTTGAAGGGTTGAGTATTACCTGAGCATTATGGAGCCATTTCTCAACTGAGGAAAAAAGCTTCTTGTGTGATACGGAAGAGCTGAGGCAGGTTATTAGATGCACATGTAAGTGTAGCATCATCATCATGTTATACTAGAGAGGCTGGCTTTACTGATGTGTAGAGGTCATTGATAAGGATATTAAGGAGGACAAAATCAATATTAGAGTCTTGGGATACATAACTGGAGGCTTGCACATATGGAGAGAGAGAGTATTCTGCCATTTTACAGACTGAAACCTGTCAGTTAAATGGCTATTCAATCACAGTAACAAAGAAGGGGATGGTCCAAGTTGAGACAATTTATACAGGAGTTTAGGGTGAAAAGCTGTATCAAAGGCTCTTGACAGGTCAAGGAATAAAGATGAAACAAGTTTGCCTGAGTTCCTGTATTTGTTGACGGTGTCCATGAATGACAGGAGGTTGTACTGTATGTTTGGTGGAAGCCATGTTGGGTGGATGTTAAGAAACATTCTTGTAGAAGTTAGTGGAGGGGTGCTTATAGGTTCATAGATTAGTACTAAGCTAACTGCCCTTGTGAGCCACTTTAAGCCTAGCCAATTATCCCTTGCGAGACTCAAACCCTGCACCTTGTGTTTGTAAGGCAAACACCTTAACCATTAGGCTACCCTCCCAACCATAACACATCTTTCAAGAATTTTTGATAGAGGTGATAATGCTGCAAGAGGTCAAAAATTAAAAATGCCAGCCGAGATGCAACATTTATGAAGAGGGATAATATAGGATTTTTTTTTCCATACAGAAGGTACATAGGTTTCAGCTATTCATTTGTTGATAAGTACAGGGACTTGGTATGTTATGCCATCAGCAGCTATCTTTTAAGTATTCATGTTGGAGATTGTCAACTGTAGTGGAACAAATTTGAGTATAAGTAAAATTTTTCTCATTATTGATGTGGAGACAGGTCCTAAGTGGACATTAATGGCAAGAGTGATAAGTTCCTAAGGGAATGTTGGGGGGAGGGGGAGAAAGGGAAATGGTACTGGGTATGTTGGTTTTGGTCTAACCTCTTGTTTGTTGAATTACTAGGATTTGGTATTATTAACAGGGTGGGAGAGGCAGTGAATGGGGAGATGAGTTTTTAGTTACAGAGGTAATGCTTTATATGAATTAGGCATTGAATAAAGTAGCAATTTCTAGTGGAGAGCTATTATGAGAAGGCGTTGGTTCCTTGCTTGAGCCTGGATGTAACAGATTTACTTACTGATGTCAAGACCTTTTGGGAGTAATTTTTGTGTTCAAGTTGTAGATAGCTGTAATATTGCTTTTTGTCTAGGTTAACTTGTTTTTTACTCATATTGTGCAATTCTCTACAGAGTTTTAAGTTGTAGTAAGTGTTAAGTTTAAGCTATTCTTTCCAAGCTTTATCTCTGTTAGAAATTGTAGTTTTCCTCTGGGTATGGTCATGGTGTACTCTTTGTTTTTTTTCTAGAGTGGAGTGTGGCAGGCTATAGTATTTAAGAATAAGTTATAAAAAGTGTAGAATGCCTCTTTGAGTTGGCATTAAAGGCTTTCAATGTGTTGATGAAGGAGTCATTATTGAATTTACAAAGGTTTTGGTTTGTGTAAGTCGGTGAGTGTTAGTTTGGTGGGTGGTATTTCCATGGTTATAAGCTGGAAGGTGGTCACTCAGTGAGTTTGGATAGGTTCCACAAGATGTAGATTTGCTAGGGTCAGAGATCAGTATACAGTCTAAAATTACACCTTTACTGTTGGTATTATGAAATATAACTGGGTTTTGATAAGTTGTGTGTAACCGTAAAGGTTTATACTAGCTGAGGGAAAGTCTGACATAAGGTTTTGCAAGTCAATATTTGCATCTCCAAGTAGTATTTTTTCATAAGGTATACAATTAGTTGTCCAGGGAGGATTTCTTCTGTATTTTTTATATTATTTCCAGATGGGATATAGATTCTGTGTTTTTTTTTTCTTTGCTAAGTTTTACCAGTGATACTAGTATTTTGGCATTTTTAGGATTTTGTGATGCTGAACTGCGGTGGTGGTGCTGCGATAGAATTGTCGCCTCACAGTAAGATGTTGTCCTGTTCGATTCTCAGCTAGAGTGTCTTCTGTGTGGAGACATGCATGAATGGGCATACCTTAGTTGAAGTTTGTGCATCAGGGCCGGCAACTCGGCACATAAAAATCTACTGCCAATCATTAGCGGACCGGAGTTCCGCTGTGGCGACCCCTAACTGGGAAAAGCCGAAAGACACAACAAAAAGAATTTTGTGATGCTGTGTAAACAGGGAGAGAGTGTGTGAACTTGGATAAATTAAGGCTACAATCCTGCTTTGTTGTGGTGCCTATCAGCTCTGATAAGACTGCAGCCTGAAGGGAGTAGTTCAGTTTTATTAATTTTAGGCTTAAGCCAGGTTTCTGTGATGCCAAGAATCTCAGGATTATACTGTGATATCCAGGCATGTAGTTCTGTAAATTTGTTACAAATGTTATGGAGATTGCATTCAAATGCAAAATACCAGCACTGTCGAGATGAAATTAAAATGCTTTGATGAAGGCATTAATCATTTAAGAAGGCAAAGCGTTATTATTTGATACGTATAATCAGTTCTATTAAAAAATAAAAAAAATCACATGGTATAAGACAGAATCTGTCACCTAATGAGTATTCTTCCTTACAGTCAGGAATATTCTGTGCCCCCCATCTCAGGAAATCCAGTTTTGCTTTTTGTTTATCAAGAATTTTGAGTCATTCATTTTCACATAAACTATTTTGCTATATTATGTATAATGTTTCACCTGGATTTTGATAATATATCCAAATCCCTTTGTCAAAACAATATTTTGCTTGTTTTAACAAGCAAACTTGGAGGTTTGAAGCATGTTGATTAGTAAATAATGTGTCTGTGTCAACTTGATCCTTTTTATTTATTTATCCTATTTATCTATAGACAGTTGCATTTGCTTCTTCCTCAAGTAAAAAGAGAAGGGAATATATATATATATATATATATATATATATATATATATATATATATATATATATATATATATATATACACATGTATATATGTATATATAGATAGATAGATATGAATCTAATGTCTGTCATTGAGCCCCACAAATGTCAACATGTGTAATGTTGACACATATTTGTCAACACACTACTATGAATGCTCTAAGGCGTATCGTTGCAGCATGAAAAAGAAAAAAAAACAATGTTTTTGCAGGGGTCAAGCTGCTCTGCACCCCTCACATGTCCTAATAATTATATATACTAATTTTGAGATCACACAGCCCATCAGGAAAGGACATATTATCCTACCCTAGGAACTGTCAATCTCACACATCTGTCATCTACTTGTGTTGTCAACCAAACTGTGTCAACACACTGGTCAATTTAACTTCAAATCGACCACTGCTGGAGGACCCATATTTTTATGATACAATCCCGGTGTTGCTAGGTATCCACAGTCCTGAATTCAGGAAACCATAAAGTACATATAACAGGAAATAGCATACTGATAATATATGCATTTCATCCTGTCATTATTATGTTGTGTTTTTGTTTTTTTTTTTGTAAGTTTTCTAAGTTTTTAACAGTATAATCAATTTAACAATATACATTTTAGCATTATATCACATCTGGGTATGGTGTGAGTGATGCAGGGTATGCCCATGGCTTGTATGTATTGTCACAAGCATGAATCCCAAGAAATATAGCAAAGTGAGTCACAGGTTAAACCTGTACTACCCACATGTGAATGGGTTATATTACTATTATACAATGACATTATTTAAAAAAATGAAATATCTTGCCTTTTTAACACATTCCCTTGATTTGTATAGTAACTTCCAATAAGCAGAGCCTAAGCTTTTTGATAAAAGCAAATTATGTCTTCCCATTTCAAATAAATATTCATATCTCTGGACCCTTAGGAGGTTACTAAAGAACTGAAAATGACAAACTCTTCAGGACAAACTATTTTGTTGCAGAGGTACTACTCTTTATGTTCTTGGTCCTAAACTGAATTTTATAACTCACAGTAACTATTACAGTTGTAATATTTTTAAATAACTTACTATATCTTGGCAACCACACAACTTATTCACATACAGCTGAGAGGCATCTATATTACAACGTCAAACATTTAGATTGTCGAACGCTGAAAACAACAGACAGCCAATTATACAATTTTTTTTTTCCCCGTAAAAAAATTTGCTTGGCCAAAAAAAAAAAAAACCATTAAAACTCTAACCAAGTGGGGGATTGTGCCCCCAACCCCCCCCCCAACTAAAATATACCAATTCCAGGGTCGCTGTACATCAGGGAAAATGGCAAATCTCCGATGACAGACAAGCAATTTTTTTCCCTGGGAAATAATTTGCGTATTTGTCCGTTCGCACTTTTCAGCATTCAACATTTACGTGTTGACGTTTAGGCGTTCGACAATCTAAATGTTCAATGACGTGATAGGAACGTGCTGAGAGCATTCATAGGAGACTAAGAGGTTCTATTTAGAGAAAAATGAAATATATGACAACATAAATAAAATAATCTGAACAACATTTAGTATCTCTTTAAATGAACTAGACAGAGGCCAAGTATTTGGTGCACTTGTATTGGCTATCATGTAACGTTTAAGATTAAATCTTTGAATAACTTGTATGCAGCATGGTTTTAGAATTATTCATGTAAATATGAATGTGCAATATTAGATGCCTGCAGGTATCATTAGGATGTAACTTTAGGAGTCACTAGGCTGTAATGAGTTGTCATTGTATGGCAGGAATTGCAATGTACTGCACATTCCCCTGCCAGGCTAACCTTAACAACACTGGGGCCCAGTTTGTGCAGCTGCACAACTGGTGCCCTTCAACTCAACTTACAGAAAAAACAAAGTTCTTATACTTTTAAAAACTGTAGCAGGCCAGTTGCTACATTTGTAGCAAACAACTTGCTACAACTTCAACCACATACCACAAACTGTAAATTATTTTCCATACCAGCATTTAGAAGTGTCAGAACAGAAATGAATGCTGTACTCCACTACTAACCTATTGGCAGCTACCAATCATGACCCCTAACACCTTGCATCCAGGGTGGGTGCCCCCATTGTCATACCATATGCCATACCCTATCCTTTTGTTTGGGAACTCCCCAATCCACAACCACAACTCTTGACATCTTTACTCAAAAATTTTGAACAAAGGCAAAAATAATGTGGGAATAAATGTCCAAAATTAGGGACATTTTTTTGAATATTGCTCTAATTCACATAAAAAGTCAAAGGAGTAACAGGTTTTCCATTAACATACATTTTTTAAACAAAAAATAAATATTTATTGAATTATCAGTTATGGCCTAGGCAATCAAACATTTCTATAAAAGAAAACAAACCATATTGACATATTTCAGCTGCAAACAAAATGCATCACTTGTAATCTTCTGTACAGTCATTGTCAATCGAGCATTACATAGCTCATTCAGTTCCTGCCCATATAATCTTCTATACAGTCATTGTCAATCAAACATTACATACTGTAGCTCATTCAGTTCCTGCCCTCTCTTAAATCTCATTCCTTCTCCAAAACATTATTCTGCATGCATTAGGCTCATAGTTTAGTACTAGGCTAACTGCCCCTGCAAGCCATTTTAAGCCTAGCCAGTTATCTCTTGTGAGACTCAAATCCTGCACCTTGTGTTTGCAAGGCAAACACCTTAGCCATTAAGCCACCCTCCCAACCCGTTCTGTTGTTCTCACAATTCCCATGTTTTCTTTGTAATGTGCTCCTGCCCTTTTCTAAAGATCCCACTTCCGTTTCTTTTATCTCTTGTTACTATATTCACTACTTCTAGCACAGTTGGTTTAGACTTTGATTACCATTTTCTGGTTAATGCCTTTTTGGGCAGTGACCAGAATTAAATTTAACAAGGCCTTTCTATGTCTAGGCAATTCAGATCCTGTATCACATCTCAAAAAATGATTTCCTTAATTGCACCAATTTGCTCATTCAATATTTTTGACAGAGTAGTCTACAGGGAATTTTTAAAGTCTGCCAACTCATTACACTTCCAAAAAATATGTTCCTAATTATCTCATTCTTCCCTATCACACCACTAACATGCATTTTCTGAGCAGTATGAAATATAAAGGTCCAAAGTCTGGCATTATTGACTTATTGTATTTTTTTCCTTGGCCTTCAATATAAACACCTTTTTTCTTCTTGATTCTGGAGCTGTTAGGGGAGTGCTTGGCAGGTGCCAATGGTGTGGAAGTGTAACATACCTCTCAACTAGTTAGTGGAAGAATTCTGGACATAGCCAAAATTAATGGGAGGGTAAAGGCCAAAATTCAGAGATAGATCTTAAATATTGTGCATATAAAATTAGAAAGTTGATATAATAACAGATTTTGCATTAACACGATTTTCTTAGGAAATGATGTCTGAAACTGAAATGTCTTCATTATTTTGTGATTTCACTACTCAGTGATTTGTCAGAAAACTACAACATTTATGAGGAACAGACCAAAAATATGAAGCAAATGTTTCTGTGAAATTCTGGACATTAGAGAGGTATGGAGTGCAGTATCAATATTTGTTAATGAAATTGTGGTATTTCAACAAATGCCAATATTGTATTTGTAGTCATAACTGAAGTGCAAAAGCACTGCATGTGGTAGATAGACTGAATGTAAAATGCTTGTTATATTTGTAGTAAGTAGCTTTTTGGTCTTCAATGTGAAGACTTTTTTCTGTTTTAAACTATGGTTCTGATGAGTGCAGGGACCTTTTGTGACCAATCAGTCCAGTTGGCCTAAAACTAGCCAACACCAACTTGATGACACTTATACAATAAGTATAGAGCAGCCATTGTCATTTACTGCAAGTTATATCATTTCAAAATATTTAGCAGATCTTTACCATTCTTTGACAATGTAACTCATGTCAGCATCTTGCATCACACAAATATATTTGTTACCAAATGGCGAGCTTTTTCTTTTTCATCCCCTGTGGACCTGCCTGATGGCACCACTAAATTTAGCCAATTGTCCTATTTGTTCCATTGTATGTGAGAGCTAGCCATCCCCAGGCTAAGCAAAAGTCATATGACCCATTTGTTCCTGCCCGGAGTCCCACATCAGCCCACATGTACCCGCTGTGGTAAGAGTTAGGTAGTAGTGAGTGAGCCTGCTTCCAAGTCTAGTAGGGGGAAATCTAACCCCCCTGGAGCTCCTAACCACCATAATGACAACTCTATAAGCTCTGCAACTAATGACACCCTCAGGGAGCATGCCTCTCTATGCAGTCTGGACTACTTGTGTGTATGGTTGTGTGTGTGTGTGTGTGTGTGTGTGTGTGTGTGTGTGTGTGTGTGTGTGTGTGTGTGTGTGTGTGTGTGTGTGTGCGTTTGTGTGTGCACGCGCATATTGGCAGGGTGTCATCACATGCTCAGGACTGAAGGGAGCGATACCTAATGCTCCTGCTTAGGATCACCCAACAGTAAGCCATTGTCACCTCCTTCCCTCCATCCTCCAGAATGGGTGCATTGGCAGCCGTCATTCACTTCCATTCTTTCCTCCCAGCTCCTACCTGTGCCAGAACCACTAGTCAAACACAGGCCACCTACATTATAATCAGGACTATATCCATCTAGTCCATGCAGATAGTACCAAATAAGTCATTTTAAAGTTTTAAAGTTTCAGTTAAAAAAGTAGCAGCCATTTTGGTAGCTGCCATGATCTGTATTTTAGAGTAACTAACAAACTTTTTTCTTGGGTAATGTAGGATTTATTAAGGATATGATGTTTTATCAAATCAATGTTTATGTTTTTGAACATAAAGTAACTCCAATTGTATAAAGATTGTTTCAAACAACAATAATAGTGTAAATTTTTTTAACATATGCAGCATTAAAACGCCAAACAAGTCCAAAAAGAAGAGCGGAGAGCAGAATTCTTTGCTTCTAGTCACTATTTTATTCAGACCACGTAAAACTCCAGTAAAAACAAAAATCATGCTACATTCAAACATATGTTTGAATGTAGCGTGATTTTTGTTTTTACTGGAGTTTTACGTGGTCTGAATAAAATAGTGACTAGAAGCAAAGAATTCTGCTCTCCGCTCCTTCTTTTTGGACTTGTTTGGCATTTTAATTGGAGTACTATTTTCCTACCACCATTTTTATCAGTTTATATGCAGCATTAACATATTTCTATAACTGTTGCATGACAAGTCTCATTTGAAAGACAGACAATACATATTTACTTATTTCAATGTATGGACATGGTGATATATGGGATGGAACGGTGTTTGTTTCTTTCTTCCAAAAGTGGCAACCCTACCAAGTGAAGCCAGTTGCAAAAAATACGTCACTATCCACCTTCTTCTGGTATGGCACATCTGCTTCATATGGACAATAAGTGACTTCCCAGATGATCAGACAGTAGTTTGACATGGCATTATTCTGCACGTCTTCAGAATGCTGATCTACTTACCCAGGAACTGCTGTTTTGCTGCTAATAGTAGTTCTACACATTCATGCTATTCAGAAATATGTGATATGCATGCCTGTTGCATACATCATCATCATCTTTCGGCTTTTCCTGTTAGGGGTCGCCACAGCGGATCATCTCTTTCCATTTCTTCCTATCCTCTGTCATACCAACCGCCTGCATGTCCTCTCTCACCACATCCATAAACCTTATCTTAGGCCTTCCTCTTTTCCTCTTACCTGGCAGCTCCATCCTTAGCATCTTTTCCCAATATACCCATCATCCTTCCTCAGCACATGTCGAAACCAACGCAGTCTCGTCTCTCTTGCTTTGTGTCCAAACTGTCCAACATGAGCTGACCCTCTAATATACTGATTCCTAATCCTATCCATCCTAGTCACACTGAGTGCAAATCTTAACATCTTTAACTCTGCCACATCCAGCTCTGACTCCTGCCTTTTTGTCACTGCCACTGTCTCCAACCCATATAACATAGCTGGTCTCACTACCCTCTTGTAGACCTTCCCTTTCACTCTTACTGGTACCCGTCTGTCACAAATCACTCCTGACACTCTTCTCCACCCATTCCACCCTGCCTGTACTCTCTTCTTCACCTCTCTTCCACATTCACCATTACTCTGAACTGTTGATCCCAAGTACTTAAACTCGTCCACCTTTACCAACTCTACTCCCTGCATCCTCACCATTCCTCTACCCTCACTCTCATTTACACACATATATTCTGTCTTAGCCCTGCTAACCTTCAGTCCTCTGCTCTCTAGAGCATATCTCCACCTCTCCAGAGTCTCCTCAACCTGATTCCTACTCTTACTACAGATCACAATGTCATCTGAAAACATCATACTCGACGGGGCCTCCTGTCTGATCTCATCTGTCAACCTGTCCATCACCACTGCAAATAAGAAAGGATTCAGAGCTGATCCTTGATGTAATCCCACCTCCACCTTAAACGGATCTGTCACTCCCACTGCAGTCCTCACCACTGTCACACTGCCCTCGTACATATCCTGTACCACTCTTACATACTTCTCTGCCACTCCCAACTCCCTCATACAATACCACAACTCTTCTCTAGGCACCCTGTCATATGCTTTCTCCAAATCTACAAAGGCACAATGCAACTCCTTCTGACTTTCTCTGTATTTCTCCAATAACAGTCTCAGAGCAAACATTGCATCTGTAGTGCTCTTTCCTGGCATGAAACCATACTGCTGATCACTAATCATCACCTCCCTTCTTAACCTAGCTTCTACTACTCTTTCCCATAACTTCAAGCTGTGACTGATCAATTTTATCCCTCTGTAGTTACTGCAGCTCTGCACATCACCCTTATTCTGTACACTTTGAAATTATATTATTTTGAAATTTTTATATTGACAGTAGGATGGTTGCAGGTTCTAAAAGTTATTCTGATCTGTCTTTATAGTTGTAACACCAAGGCCTTTTAATATTTATTTAGCTTTATATACATTTTACCCTTCAGGATGACATTATTTCTATATCCTGCCATGTAGTTGTTTATAATGTAATCATAGCTCTCAAGTTTCTCAGATTTTGCATACCATTTCTGACTTTACCTTATATTTTGTCCTTTCCCTGATAAAATGTGTGATTTTTACAGTAAATCAATGAAAATTGCAGTCGGTAAATAATGCCAGACATGATAGTTTCATACTTCTTGTTTCTCAGAATATGCATGCTAATCTAAAATCAGTTATTCTATGAACTTTTTTAGTGAATTGAAATAATATTTTAAAAAAATACCCCAGTTTTGGGTTTTTGCACCAGTAATATTTTGGCTTTCTCCCTGACAGTTGAGCAAAAGAGTTGAGCAGTATGCCAGTTTTACTGTCTCTCCCATTGTAAACTATTACTGCTTCACAGTTTCTTGTGTTTGTACTGGATACAGCAGCTTCAAGTGTGCGTTTTTTTCTCGGTTTCACTTAGTATGAATTAATTACTTGATTCTGAGTGGTTGTACTAATTACTTCATATTACTATTAACTTACTATTAAGTTAAAGGTCACAGTAATGTGATAGTTTTTAATTATTTCAGAATGGGGTTTAACACAATCTGATTTCAGTATGTAGTCATTAACCGATTTACTCTGCCTTTGGAATAGTTCATTAAATGGCATGATAACCTATGAACAGACCCCCCTGACTCCATAGTTACCTTTGAAAGCTTTATTTATTGCTATGTCTGGATTCCTTATAGAGATGCAGGCAAGATAAGAGGATTTATGGGATTGTTTCTAACTAGAAAGTTTCAGCAGTATTGCTGTAAACCCCCTATAATGTTGAAAAAACATGCCCAAATGTTTCACTTAATACCTAACTTACATCTGTTTCTTCCTGTAGTGGTCAACTATAATTAATACTAGAATAACACAATTATCTGCTTTCATGCATATCATCACCTCATGCTTCGTACCATTCTTCAGAAATCTTGTGGTGTAACAGTCTGTCTACTTCATTGTAAGTTTTGTTTTCTCACCTTGTTCAATACTGGTTGTAGACTTTACAGTGCGGTTAACACACCTTGGCATTTCTTTCTGAAATATAACTCACATATACTATTAAGCTATAAGGTATAATACAGCATACAGTGTTTAGTGTTCTTCTACCTCAGTTTTTTGAGTTACTGTCTGTGCACTATTAATGTTTTTTTCATTATGTGCTATTGGAATTTATTGGATTTAACATGATTGTTGCATAAAATGAACCTAGAATGCAAACTCAGCTCCTTTTATTTATTTATTTATTTATGTGTGTGTTTATCTGTCTTATTGTTTGTTTGTTAAACGGGTAGTTGAATTGGTCTGAAGACCCTTTTTAGCCATGATCCAGATCAATAGGCAAGGAGAATAGATATAAACATTAACCATTACAAAAACACAATGTGTAAGTTAGATTACATAAAATAAACCTATAAAAATAATTCATCAAGTACAACATCTCCAGAGTAAATAAACAAATCAGCATTCTGGGATTCTAGGTTTCATCTGGGTGGCATCAAATTGACCTAGAATACAAAGTCTCTTTCTCTTCCAGATTACTTCATAGTAAATTTTACAGAAGTATCTGCCGCTGTATAGTGCAGTCATGATTATTTAATGCAACACCCAAGTCAGCTGGCAACAATATAATGCTAACAGTCACAACACATCTGGAATGTTAAACCATAAAACAATATAAGGGCTATTAGCACATAGAGATCCAAATGAATATGAAAACATTGAATTGTTCTGAACAGAACACGCTTTATTAAAAAATACAAATATAAGCAGTTACTTGTACACGAAGCTTCATCAGGTGAAAAGAGCTGTCATTTCTTTTGCAGCCATGCTTATCCTAG
This sequence comes from Protopterus annectens, assembly GCF_019279795.1. Classification (NCBI taxonomy): domain Eukaryota; kingdom Metazoa; phylum Chordata; order Ceratodontiformes; family Protopteridae; genus Protopterus; species Protopterus annectens. The sequence goes on from NC_056735.1 coordinate 948,684,603, forward strand.
CTGTCATCATCATCATCATCAGCTCTCTTTTTCCCATGTTTACATGGTGTCAGGGTTACAAATCATCATTAGTCAATGTGACCACATCACCTAGAGTCAATGTTTAGTCAGCCCAGTGGCTAGCCGCAACCAATCGTTTCACATAACTGTTAGTTACAGTTAAATCATACAGTATAAAAGGACCTTTTCATTTAATCCTTCTGCCTTTAAAACAGGTCTAACACTGAGTTTGCCATTCAAGCCTGTGCTTATATGGGCCACTAATAAATGTGTCCTTTTAGCCTCTTTTTTTATCAACATACTGTAAAAATATTATCTTATTATACTTATATATACAGCAAATATAACCATAAATATAAATTAATTTCCATAATTAATGATTCCAGAATATATCTGACCCTAGCTAATACAACCTAACCTCATCACAAATGTATATGCACTCTACAGTATCATCAGTGAGTAATGCACATTTTGCCACTATAGTTAGTGAGCTATGATTATATTACCATGTCATCAGTGAGCAATGCTGACTGATGGTACTGAGAATATGTGCATCAGTGAGCAATGTACATTTACCAGTAGCATCATTAAGTGACGCACATTTTACCAGTGGTATCAGTAAGTGATGCACATTTAGCCAGTATCATCAGTAATGATGCACATTTACCAGTATTATCAGTGAGCAATGCACATTTACTAGTACAATAAGTAAGCAATGCACATTTAAACATTATCTACATTTACCAGTCTCATCAGTGAGTGATGCACATTTACTAGTCTCATCAGTAAGAGATGCAAATTTACCAGTATCATCAGTGAATGAAGCAAATTTACCAGTATCCACAGTATCCACATTTACCAGCAGAGCCGGATCATGGTCAAGTGGGGGTCTAGGCAGGGTAATGGATCAGCCCCCCCACAGGAGACTGATAAGTGTGAATTTGGGGATGCTTTATAAGCCAGTCATATATCACCCCTCAGCAATCTATTGGAGACTGAGTAGAGGGAAAGGGCTTTAAGGTTCTCCATAAACCTAAAACTTCACTCTTGACTCTAGCCATAAAGTCTCCAATTGCTTCTTAATCCTAAACTTTTACTACCCTTCCCTAAACTTAAAAGTCCCTGATCACTTCACAACCCTAAAACTCCCTTCCTGATTACAAACCCTGAACTACCCCCCTCCCAAACCCAAAACCTCCCCTCCTATGCTCATCATCCTAAATCATCTCCCAGTTACTTCATAAAATGTTAATTCACACTCCCACCCCCTCCAATTCCAGCCCACAAATACCTCACTTACTTCACTCAAGCTTGGCTATGTATTTGGGCAAGATTTACTCACAGCAAGAGATTCTCCGATTTGATTCTCGGCTGGGGTGCCTTCTGTGTGGAGTCTGCATGTCCTCCCTGTGGTCACATGGGTTTCCACCGGGTGCTCCGGTTTCCTCCCACATAATAAAGACATGCTGTAGGTGGATTGGACACTCTAAATTGGCCCTAGGTGTGAGTGTGTGCATGTGTGTGCCTTCTGTAGAAGGTTGGGCTCTGGGCTGGCAACTCGACACTGTAAAACTCCACTGCCAATCATGAGCAGATGGGTGATCCGCTGTGGCGATCCCTAACCAGGAAAAGCTGAAAGAAGAAGAAGACTCTCTCCACAGGGCTTCCTTACCTCATCCAAGCACATAGGCAGATTCTACCATGACCAACAGCTGCCTGTACAAGCTACAAGACACCTGAATCCCTGGCTGTGAGACAGTGGTCTTCAAGCATCTGGGACTCAGACAACTGTAGCAGAACCAAATAAAGCCATTAGAAAAGTAATCACTAAACAACCATAAATAAAGAACACTTTAATTTCAGTAAAATAAATGAACTCATGGCATACAACTCAAAATATGTAATAAATTAATAATCAACAGTAAAATGTACAGAACTCTGAAAAAAAAACAATTATTTTTAAATTAACATTTTATTTAACTTGTTACACTACATTTTTAAAAATATTTAAATTAAGCTATAAAATATTACATTATCATAAGATCATAGGATCATAGGAGGTTACTAGGCTAATGGACCTGGGGCCCTTACAAGCCTAGCCAAGAGTTTTCCCCCAAAAAGAAACCTTAGTCAGGACCTGTCACCCTGTCAATGAGGGGACACTGGTGGAACCCCTGAGTCAGATTTGTGGTTTCCCATACACTCATCAAGAATGCACTTGAAGAGCGTCAGCGATGTACTCTGTTTGACATGTATTGGGAGTCTATTCCAGAGATGGGGCAGCCTCTGAAACAAACATGTCACTCCAGCCGGTTTTGTTAATGTCACATATTAGATGTAGGCCTACTGACTGGGTAATGCACGAGGAATTAGACTTACAGATATGGAGCATCTCTAGTAGGGCAGGGTCCGAGATTGCCTTGTAGGCAAGACACAGATCACCTCTGAGCAATCAGTATGATACCGAGTTGAGTGATAGTGATTTGAGCCTGTCCACATAGGACAGGTGTTGGAGGCCATGAATTCTCTTAGTGAGGTATTTCTGTGGCCTTTCCAGCTGGTTCAGGTGTTTTGAGAGGTCCATACCAAATGAGGTGTTGTACTCAATTATTGGCCTAATGAGGGAGGAGTACAGAGAGGTAATAACCTCCTTTTTTCTGGATATAATTCCTTTACTTATGAGATGAACCAAGTAAAAGGCTTTTCTGACAACTGTCACTACATGATGGTCGAATGTGAGATTGTTTTCAACCTGTGTACCCAGGTCTCTTATCACAGGTTGTGTGCTTGGGGGCTTACCATTGATGTGGTAATCAGTAGGAGCTATGTTTTTGCTGAATGTATGGTAATGCATTTTTTTGCATTTAACTTAAGGACATGAATTTGGAACCAGTCTTTTGTTGCTATGAGACCCTCTTGTAGTATGTTACCATCATCTGGGCAGTCAATGACCGCATCCAACTTCTGCAAAATTGTCAGCTGCAAGCCTTTTGTCTTTGCCTGGACCTCTGAGAAGTAGATGCCAAATAGTAGGGGTCCCAGGACAGATCCCTGGGGAACACCACTAGTGACAGGTCTGCTGTCAGAGGTGGAGGTACTTATTTTTACTTTTTGGATCCTATCGGTGAGCCAGTTGGCCACCCACCTGATGAGATAGGGGATTTATGCCAAGTTGTGTTGGCCTTTCAATGATGCCCAAGTGGGGGATTGTGTCAAAGGCTTTGGCCAAGTCAAGGTAAGCTGTATGTACTGACTTTCCATCATCCAGGGCCTTGGTGCCGGTCTCAAAAAAGTCAACCAGGTTCAACAGGCAAGATCTGCTCTTGACAAATCCAAACTGGGTGGGGTCAAGTGTTTGGAGATTGCCTATATCCTTGTTTATGAGGTCCATAATAATATGCTCCATGGCTTTACAGATCATATTTGTCAAGCTAGCGGGGTGATAGTTTCCAGTGTCAGTAGTGGCACTACCGATGTGCAAGGGGTTGACAATGCCAGTTCTCCACCCTGCTGGAATGAAACCTGTACTTAGGCTGTGGTTGAATAGGGTGTTCAATGGTGAGGCTAGTTCTTGCTGGAGATGGTGCAGAATACAACCTGGGATACTATCAGGTCCCATGAAAGCTGTGTTCTTTGCCTTCATAGGGCCTTTAACACTTGATCTATGGAGATGTGAGGTGTGGGACAAGTATTGGGGATGTTGAATGGGCCTTTGGGGGAACAAGGGGTGAAGTTTGCACTGAACCTATCTGCTAGAAGGTTGGCTAAGTCAACAGGATCAGTGTAAGTGGTACTATTAAGAACTAATTCAGAACAAACTTGAGCTTTGCCATGGAGGTTCTTGATATAACTGAAGAAGGCTTTGTGGTTTCCCTTTGTTTCAGAAGCTAGTTTCAATTCATAACTGGGTTTGGATGTTTTCAATAATTTGCTCACTGAGGCTAAGGAGGGAGTTTTTCCAATTGGGAATTTGTGCCTTTTTACCTTTGGACAACAGTTTCTTCCTTTTGTTGTAAAGCCTGTTGATAGAGGTTGTCCACCAGATAGGTTTGTGTTTCCTTGAGGAGCAGGTTTTAGTTCTGTTGGATATGGCAGAGTCCATGCAGTTGTAGAGGTGCTTGTATACTGCATTGGCATACTGTTCAGCATAGTTGTCTGCATCCTCTGAGGGGGGGGGGTGGCGGTGTGAAGCTACTGATCCCCTCCCTTAGAAGGTTGCAGTCAGCTTTTGAGAGGTCTTTTAGCCTGATTACGGCTGGGGGTTGGGCAGGATAGAACCTTTGAATGACACAATGGTCTGATCTCGCCAGAGAAGAGCTTACTATGGGGGTGGTGCAGCAGTCACCCGTACTGGTGAGAACCAAGTCCAAAATGTTATCTCCCATTTTGGAGGATGAGACGAGCTGGTCTAGTGCTTTAGAATTGATGAAGTCAAGGAATTGTTGGGTGAGTGCATTAGTGCAGGAATAGTACATTTAATAATATTAGTTGAAACTTCAGAGACTTATTTTTAATAACTTACACAGCTGGATGTTAATGAGAAGTATTATCACTACTTGGGGTGAGTCAAATTTTAAAGAAAGCTGAGAATTATTATAAAATGTTAAACAACCTTAAAGTGCCTTATTGTGTTTTAGAAAGACTTGTTTTTTATTATAATATTATATTTTTCCAGTAGCTGGTTTAAGCACAGTGATGTTATTTACATAAGAGCCAAAATTGGAAGTATAGGCTGTGTAGTATTTAACCATGGGTGCTAGAGACAGGAGGTATCACTCCATCTGAGTAAAAAAGACAGCATTGTAATTAAAAATATATATAAGATATTTTAGGGTTGTATTATATTTTGTAATAGTTTCACCAATAGTTATGGTAAAGCACACAGTTTCTCCTCATGCCGTGATTCACGGTAAAAGTGATGTCACTTTGTTGTAGCATGCACTCTGTTGAACCTTAATATTTAAATGCACACCTTGGATACCTTATTTGCTTCAAGTTTTTTTTTCCTGCAAGCCAATTAAAAAATAACCAGGTAATCCATTTTCAATTTCCACTGCTATGCTGGGGGTATCATATCACCTATAGGTAGCATAGAATAAGTAGAATGAAAACCATCACTTTTCTTAGAATTCTGACAGAGTTCAAAGGTCACAAGAGGCAACGCAGTACAAGTTACTCATTACAGCACTTGGTTAAACAACTTTTTAAACATGAACTCTGTCACCCTTATTTACATGCAATATTATCTGAGCAAGACTCCCATTTGTTTCCATGCTGATGTATTTCAGTAAAAGGGACCAGTGATCTTGGGAGCGTTTCTTGGTTACTAGACTCTGATAATAAAATAACACTGTATCTGGGATTAATTGCTTCATGCATACAACTAAGGCTTCAGTTTAAAAATCACAATAAAATCTGAAAAGAAAACAATAAAATAATTAATATGATTAAGTTTGTTATATGTAAGAGTTTGTTTCAGACCAAAAATATGAAGAACATCCATAGCCTAAATCACTTTAAGCTAAAAAGTAGGCTTATTATATTTACTAAGATAAAAATCATAAAAAAAACTCTTACACAATCTTATTAGACATTTTTAACCCAAACTAGACTTCTTAGAATATTTTATTTTAGAGAGTGAGTTGGTGTTTGAGTCTTTTCTCCAAACAGAAAAGTTCTGCTCAATATACTGTGCTATTTCAGACAGAGAACGTTTTACTGCTTAAGAAGAAGGGAACTTTCTGAACTTATGAGCTGTATCTGTTTTTCTTCTTCTTTTTTTTCTACATTTCAATCCTATCAGTTTAAATAAAGTCATCCATCTGGCATTAACTGAATTAAACAGTACTGAATCACTGCCTCATTGGCAATATCTGTTAAACTGGATGAAAGCAATTAATCACGCAGTGTTTACAAGGAATACATAGATCTCAGTAAAACAGGTAACTGTTCCATGTAATCAACGTAAACAAGGTATAGTATTACATTACCTCAGTGATTAATACAAAAGACCACTTGTTTTTTATAATATAAAGATGCACACTATTACAGTGACAAGCTTGCCAGCTGATGCAGTATTTAATGGGAAATGCAAAACAATGAACATATCCAGTCTGGAATGTCTAAGCCTAGAACTATACTTGGGCAAAGAAAGCTGTGTAACTGATGCGACTTCAGGCATTACCACAACAACTCATTGTATTCCTAGAGAAACTGTACTGCTGGTTTTGTCACAATATTATATTATATTATTCACTTTATTAGTTCTAATGCATCATAATGTTACTTGGCAAAGTTTCTGGAAACCTCATTAAAGGGCATACCCCAGATCAGCACTCTCACACACTATACACAGTTCTGTGCCCCCAGCATTGCCGGCTTTTTCTGGAAACACGGCTGTTTGTTTTGAAAAGTTGTGCATGTTTTGTTAATCAGTCATGGTATCAGTCATGGTGAAAGCACTTTTGTTCCAAGAGAGGGAGAAATAATAGAATTCAGGTGTTTGGTACATTTTTGTGGGCTTCTTGCATGCCATAATCTGATATACTATCTTCCTTCAGTAAGCAATATAGTAATTTTGTTTATTCAAAAGGCCTGAAGCATGAAGATTTACAAAAATATAATTCTTGTTTCCACTCCTAAACTATATACAGATAACAAAAATGTCAGGTTTATTTTTGTACAAAGAAAACTTGCAGGTCATTCCTGGAATAGAATGTGTGTGTGTGTGTGTGTGTGTGTGTGTGTGTGTGTGTGTGCGTGCGTGCATGCGTGCGTGCGTGTGTGTGTGTGTGTGTGTGTGTGTGTGTGTGTGTGTGTGTGTGCATGTCTGTGTGTGTGTGTGCACTAATGTGAAGCTTTAAAACAAAGTGCAACCTTTTTGAGTCAATTTGTAAATGTTCACTAAAGTTTATGTTTCATATGCTTTCCCCTACATGTAATTCCCACTCAGTTAAGTTTTTTAATGACTTGCACACAACTAGTTCTATTTACTTTTCTCCCCAGCTCATACCTTTATCTATATTTAAACCAGGACCACTGTACGTGGTGTGTGCCTTGCTATGTAGTTTCTCCTGTCTCCATTTAACTATGATGTTAGTATTTTAAATAAGGGGAATGTGGGCTGCATTGGGGGCTTACATCTTGAGCACTGCTTATTTTGATCTGTGTGGGTGGTGTTTAGGCTAGATATTTCTCAATCAGCTATGTTCAAGCAGTTTTGTGTGAAGGATTTGTATCTTGTTTTGCAATTGTTCTAGTAATTTTATTTTATTGTCGTTATTTTATATTCCATTATTAAGACAAAGGCAGAGAGAAGGAAGAAGCTTCTATGTTTATCATTCTCACTGCTGCAGTAGCCTATGGGATGCATCCTGCCAAGAATGCAGCATCCAGCCAGTTTCCAAAGCTTCAACCTCTTCCCACATCATCACTCTGGCTGCCTATAGGTTAATCCCTTTTGGATGGAAGTATAAAAGCAGCCAAAGTGATAAAAAACTTTAGTACGTTTTGCAGTCTGATGTGCATGTATCTGTGAGACCTCTCTGTTGCAGCAGTCAGGCAAGGCTTCCTGTCAGACAAATAAGACACCTTCCAAACATATAAATTGTATTTTTAAGGCACCTTAATGTTATTATATCTCTAGGGATTGCTTTCTAGAATTTGGCTTTCATTTAGTGCCCTAGAGCTATATTTAAGTGTATTTCTTGTTCTTAAAGTGTTTTCGGACAGTTGGAAAGTATTTTTCTGGGAGAATAATAGGGTTGTATGTGGATGCTTTTGCTTATACTTAGTTTGCTTAGGTTTTATGCTATTTTACAAGGCAGCTAATTTATTTAATTTTGTCTATCTTTTGACAGGGAATTCATGTGTTCCACATTTGTTATTTTGTTTTGAGGTAAAATTGATTGGACTGGAAAGTCTGTGTGCTATTTATGTTTACTAGTGAGTGACAACTTACTTTCTGACAGACTCCTTCAGGTATACCTTGCTGGCAAACAGACTTCTTCCTCAGCTACAGCATGGATACTTACCCCAGCACTTCTGTTCTTTCACCTAAGGTACCTAAAATGAAAAACAATTGAAACATGAGTCTGTGTTGCCCGTGTAGGCCATTACTATGCCTCAGTCGATAGTGGGAGACCTTGCAATTCCCACTGCTGGCTCCTCAGACCACGTATCTATTTCTCTGAAATAACTCTGGTGTAACTCTGTCGGTAATATGGACCAGGAGTCAGACACATCCTGTACAGCTATTTCCGTGCTCTACTTGGGCATAGGAGAGCCATCCAGTTTGGGAACAGGAGTTACTTTGAAAATATCTTCTCCGGGTGTCTGGGGAAAGAGACTTTTTGTTCAGGATGATACACTGTTCTCTAGACATTCACCCTTTAGGGCTGTACCTAGAAAAAAAAAAAGAAACAGAAAGTTAATCATATTGAAAATAAAGAAATGGTTCCTATCTGTAAAAAAATGTTATTACCCTAGCCGGGCATTTATTATAGTCAGCCAGCTTTGGGGACTATATCCCTTCTTCTGATCCTGCTGTTCCTTTCTCTAAGGAAAAGGATGAAGTGTCTGATTAATTTGATGTTGACAGTAACAGGGTTTACTCAATCATTCTATAGCACAATACTGATTCAATAGATAATGAACTCGCAGTGGTACTAACAGAAATATTCTCCTTTTCTGAGACTATTTCCAGACTGAGGGGCATATTGCTTGGGAACAGACAGATCTTCCCCCAGACCTTGGCAGATATGATTTACTTGAACAAGAAATTCCTATTTCAGGACACATTCCTCCAGTTGTGCTTGATTTGGAGGATACATTAAGAGTTGCCTGTATTGTTCCTGATTCTTTCCCATCATTCTTAAAAAAGCAGATAACTTATATAGAGTTTTACATGCAAATACATTTCTCTGTTCTTATCTTACAGCTGATCCTCCTGCAATCACTGCTACAGTTCAAGCAGCAAACAAGCACCTTGTCTCCTCCAACCCACATCATGGGGATAAGGAGGGAAGGTGGTTGAACAGACAAGGTATGAAACTTTTTTTCTTCTGCCATGTTAGCCTTCACAATCCTGCGCTATCAGGGCAATATGTAGAAGTTCATTTTTAGGTGTGCTAAAAGCTTGCATGAAGTTTCTTCTTCTTCTTCTTCTTCTTCTTCTTCTTCTTCTTCTTCTTCTTCTTCTTCTTCTTCTTCTTCTTCTTCTTCTTCTTCTTCTTCTTCTTCTTCTTCTTCTTCTTCTTCTTCTTCTTCTTCTTCTTCTTCTTCTTCTTCTTCTTCTTCTTCTTCTTCTTCTTCTTCTTCTTCTTCTTCTTCTTCTTCTTCTTCTTCTTCTTCTTCTTCTTCTTCTTCTTCTTCTTCTTCTTCTTCTTCTTCTTCTTCTTCTTCTTCTTCTTCTTCTTCTTCTTCTTCTTCTTCTTCTTCCCTGACACCTGAAGGTAGGTCTTATATTAACTCATTGTCTCTAACTGGCCTCAAGTTTCTAAACATGCCTTAAAGACTATGCATGATTGCGTTGATACTGTTTCCAGGACTTCTGCTTCAGCTACTGTTTTGAGAAGATTTGTTTGAGTACATAACTAAAATTTTTCAAATGACTTAAAGTTAAACCTGTAGCTACCCAGGTACAGAAACAATGGAATGACAGAGGTAAATTAATGCAGGGAGTTTCTAGGATTCTTCAAATCTCCATATTCTTCCATTCTAAAACCTCTACCCCTTTCAAAGGACAGAACAGATAGAAAATGCAGCCTAATAACAAGCAGGCACCCAAGAGAAAATGGCAAGAGGGTATCAACCCCAAACACTAAAAAACAAGTGAATTTCCAAAAAATGGGTCAGATAGCAACTTCTACATGACTTTACCAGAGACCTGGTTACCTTCCCTCATCCACCTAACTTTTTCCCCTTCCAATTTCAAATCATCTGCCCCTCAGTGCTCTCTTGGTATCAGATAATTCCAGACAGATAGACTTACTTCTCAACTGTCCAGATTTTTGCATCATCATTTTGGTCTGTTCCATATAAAATGTATAGTTTTATAGCAAATAACTTAGGATTGAAGCCACTAAATGGTGACAGACATTTGAGTTTCAGACTTCATATCTTTCAAAAATATATGTTAACACAAACCCTGTTAGTCTAGCAGCTTTCTAAGTTTTTAACAGCAATATATAAACTATGTCCCTATTTTTGGGCATTTGTCCCCCAATTATTTTTGGCTTTGTCCAGATTGTGCTAAGAGGTTGAGTGGTATGCCTGAGATGGGTTTTAAAGATAATTTAGGAGGGTTACAGCTTGCACTGGATAGGTTTCCCCCACAAACACTCCAAATCAGTTTCCTCAGGTGCTCCAACATATGTTAGAAGACAGTGTCATAGAACATGTTCTTGCAGAAAACTTAGTAAGCTTTTTTTTTAACATAATATTTCTGATGCCAATAAAGCAGCACTTGTAGAGACCAGTTTTGCATCTCTCCTTCCTCAGCCTCTATGTGAAAGCTCCAAAATTCAAGATGTTGACTTCAGTCAGTGTTAGCCCTTCTCCCAGATCACTTTTTTATGGTAGACTTGGACCTCAAGGATGCTTACCATCATATTCCAATAGCTTACAAATTAGGGGGTTCCTAAGATTTTGTGGATCTGGGTCACACTATCAGTAATTGGCATTGCCCTTTGGACTATGTACTGCACCAAGAGTGTTTATTAAGTGCCCAGCTCCTGTGGTGGCTCACTGTAGACTGCAGGGTGACAACATTTTTCCTTATTTAGATGACTTGCTTATTTGTGCAGAAACTTTGCCCAGATACTAGGAGTCATCCTTCCTAACCCATCTGTGGTCTCAGATAAACATACAGAAATCCTGCCTGACTCTTTCACACAGAACTCTGTTTTTAGGGTGCCTTATACACATTCTTATGTAAAAAGCCTTTTTACCTCAAGACAAAGTGAAAACATATCAGGTAGTATTTCTAAACTTTTGTCATCTAACTCAGGCTTCAGGCAGATAATTCCTCAAAATTCTAGGCCTTATCCCTTCTATGAGCCCAATGATACCATTTGCTAGGCTACACATGAGAAAGATTCAGTGGTTCGAAAAAAATGTGTAGATCCAAAATATAAATACATTACATTTTCAAATCCCAGTGTTGGGATTTGTAGAGCTAGAACTATGGTGGTGGAACAATGAGATGACTTGTTAGTACTGGACTCCCTTTCACTCTTCCTACTCTAAAGCAATCAGTCTTGACAGATGCCTGAGATTTCACTTGGGGTGCAGTTTCTACGGGAGTAAAAGTAGAAGTTATGTGGGACAATTCAAAGAAACAAAAGCATATAAATGTCAAAAAATGCTGGTTGTGATTCAAGCTGTAAAAGCCTTAGATCATCTTTGGCAACCAGGACCTGTTTAGGTGATTACAGACAACACCACAGTGATGTGGTACTTAAACACATAAAGGAGTACCAAGGCATACCTATTATGTCACTTAGCAATGATGGCTTCACTCTTCAAAACTCCCTTATTATTCAGGTCTCTTACATACCATCATGCCATCACAACAAAACATAGTGGTGACAACTAGACAAATTCTGTTCCAGGAATCCTTGTAAACAAGCTTGCAGAACATATGTTATTTCATTACCCTGATCAGGAATGTTCCTCCATGCTTTTCTACCCTTTCCATTGATTTCTAAGATACGTCTGAAGATTTACCAAAAATCATTGTGGTAAGTCTATTTTGGCCCAGGAAAAATTGGTTTTCCCTACATATGGAATTGGCCATGGTCAATTGCTATAAACTTCCTCACAGACTGGATCTACTAACACAGAACAAGTGATGTTTGATATACCCCAACATCATGCAAATGCAACTGACTGCCTGGATGATTCAGTTTCAATAACTTTTAGGTACCTTTTTCATAAGGATGTGCAGCAGGTACTAACGGGGGCAAGAAATCCTGATACTTGAAAGTCTTGTGTTGGCAAATGAAAACAAATTTTCTAGTTGGCGCCTAGCTAATAACCAGAGTCCCAGTAAGGAGCTTACACCACTGGTGCTTTAATATTTGTATGAGTTACTATCATCGGACCTTTCGTATGCTTCTACCATGGATCCCCTTTTTTCTTCTTTGATTGTAGTCAAACAGTTTATGAAAGGATTGTCGCATGTGAGACCTCAAAAACAAATACCTCTATCCTGGGATCTCACTTTTGTACTGGACAAACTGACTTTGTCATCTTTTCAACCTGCCTGTTTGGCTGAGTTGAGGTTTATCACTTGGAAAACTGTTTTATTTGTTAATCTGACATCTGCAAGGGGAGCATCTGAGATAGTGGAGAACCCTATGTTGTTCTTCATAGAGATAGGGTCACTCTGTGGGCTAACTTAACATTCATGCTTAAGGTTGTCTCAGAGTTCACTTTAAATCAAGTCATCAGTCTTCCATTTTTTTCTTTTTTTATCCAGAGCCAGAAAATAAGGGAGAGTAGATTCAGCATAACTTGGATGTGCACAGACAACTTAGGTATTACCTTGACAGAACCAAGTTCATAAGGAAAGCTGACAAGCTATTTATTTCCTATACAGGGACTAAGAAATGTCCACCTGTGTCTAAACAGACTATCTCTAGATGATTGTCCTCTGTTATTGTCTTTTATTACACTCACCATATCAAAACCATTCCAGGCAGGATTAAGGCCTATTCTACCTAGGACTTAGCTTCTTTGATGGCATATTGGAAAGGGGTGGACTCTAGAAGCATGATAGAGACAGCTAATTGGTCCTTCATCCATATACATTGAAGCCATTAAAAACTGGATTCAAGAACCATTCTCCAGGGGCTGTTGGACCATTATCCTTCAGCTTTGGTAATCTACCTATAGGTTACTGCAGTGAGAATGATGAACATAGTACAGTTGTGTAACTTGCACTTACCCATAACAGTAGATGTTCAAATTCTTCACAGATGCAGTAGCCAGATCCACTCACCACCCCCTTGTTGTATATAGTTGCTACAGGTTATAACCTTTATTGCTGAAATTGTTGCTGTTGAGGTTAGTGTTTCATTGGTTGCAATAGTCACAGTTGTTTCAGGATTAGCTCCCCTTCTTTTCTTTTGGGGCAAGACAGTCCTGAAGATTTATAGTTGTTCTAGCTGCTTTTATACTTCCCTTCGAAAAGGATTAGTCTATAGGCAGCCAGAGTGACTGTATGGGAAGAGTTTAGAGCTTTTGGATGCTGACTGGGTGCTATATCCTTAGCAGTATACAATCCATAGGTTACTGCAGCAGTGAAGAATTAGAACATCGACCATTATGGGTAAGTGCAACTTACACAACTGTACTTTTCACAACAGACCATTGTTAGAAATCTTTAGAACATGGAAAAGCTTGCAGATTGAGTATGTAAAACAACTAGTCAAAATTATGCAATTTGAAGATGCTGTGCAATTAACAGCACAGAGAGAAAGGGTAAATTACCAGACCTGGGTGAAGGTCAGAGCTGACTTTGTGATACTTTTTTCTTATATTCCAGAAATCTGAGGACCTTTATATGTGCAAGAAAAAGCAATTATCTGTTACGGAAGGTTATTAAGTCTCATGTTTATTGTTCACAAAATGCATATTAACTTGTAGTTTCTTCACTAATGAGTCAAATAAAATGTTTATACTGCATTTATGTTAAAGGCAAAATGAAAAATAGATGCACGATATAGTTTCACATAAGTAGTAGCTTTATATTTCAAGTGTCTCACAATTGTATCCTCTCTGTACTGACAGATATTTTAAGGCAAAGCAGGTACTGAAGGATTTAAGGGGTGTTATATTTAAGTGTCAAGTATGCATGGAAACCAGATTAATCAACGGTGTAAGCCGTGGTAGTACAGCGGTTGCATTGTTGCCTCACAGCAAGAGGTTTCTCCCGTTCGATTCTCAGCTAGTGTGTGGGGAGTGCCTTCTATGTGGAGTCTGCATGTCCTCCCCGCGGTCGAGTGGCCTCCGAAAGACATGCGTAAATGGGCATGCCTTCGCTGAAGGCTGGGCGTCGGGCTGGCAACTCAGCACCATAAAAATCTACTGCCAATCATTAGCGGACTGGAGTTCCGTTGTGGCGACCCCTAACCGGGAAAAGCCGAAAAGACAAACAACAACATGCACTGGCCTTCTCAGGCTGGGAGTTGAATCTTTGCAAGGATATCTGTGAGATAGTGTGTACTGATACCAAATGTTAAATAGTTTCAAGCCAATAAATCTTAAGACAAGGTGGTCTATTTTGTAAAAGGCATATTGTCAAATGTTCACATGAAACTCTAAGGGAGGATCACAAGGACATAAAATATTTACAAATGTTATTATTTGCTAAAAGCTATGTTATGTCAAAGTTCTGCAGCCATAAAATTGATAAGAAAAAGTATATAAATAAAGTATTTTCCTGTATTCTTTGACACTGATCTGAAAATTTTAATAGGCAGTTTCCCAGCACTGTTTATGGAATAAACACATACTTGGTACATCCTGCAGCATTATTCTTGACTCAAGACTAAAAGGTAAAACTCTTGTTATTTATTTCTGAACTTTAACATTTGGGGGCGTGACTCAGATTCTGAACATTGGTATTGCTGCAGGACAGTATGGAATAAATTACAAGGGCCCAGCACAGAACATTATTTGCATGGACTACTCAGACATTCAGATACCTAACTTTTCAGGGTGTGCAAACATGCCAGACTAAAAATGGGGAAAATTGATTTGTGGAAAATGTTTTTTCTCTCTCAGAAAATTCTAGCTAAAAGGTGAAATAAGTTTTGTTGAATGGCTGAGATTTCTTGTTAGGTATATGTAAAGTAAAAGTGGGAGGATCCCACAGGAGATAAGGCAAAGTTTATTAATGTATATGTGCATACAACAAAAGAGAATAACACAAGGAGGCCCCTTGTGTCGAGGGCAGTACCTCACGACTAAAAGGTAAGAGGCATGAGAGAGAGAGAGATGCTTTGTGTTGTTTAATACATGAGGGAAAAGAAAGAGAGAGAGAGAGAAAACGAGATTAAAGTTAAATTAAATTCATGGACCCATAGCATGCTGGGACATAAGTGTGTGTATGTGGATAAATCAAGTTCATGAGCCTATAGCATGCTGGGGCATAGGAATGTGTGTGTGTGTGTGTGTGTGTGTGTGTGTGTGTGTGTGTGTGTGTGTGTGTGTGTGTGTGTGTGTGTGTGTGTGTGTGTGTGTGGAATAACAAAATTCATGAGCTGATAGCATGTTGGGGAATAGATATGGGTGTGTGAAAGTACCCTCAAAGGGTCTGAAAGAGTAGGTAGTACTGGACACAGTGCCTATCCCCCCTGTTATCCTAATTGCAATGCTGAAGTTTTAAATTTTGAGCTCATGATGAGACAAAAGCAAAGGCGTATTGTGGGAAAAGGCTAATCAAAACCTTTCCTCTGTCATTGTACAATGACAGAATCCCTATCCTTTTCTCTTTGAAAGGTGTGTGAATTGATGTAGTCATTTTTTTCTGAATTACCAGGATACAGGATTTACAAGTTAAGTCTTAATAGGGAAAATAGGAACAAAGTTAAACAGGCAGGATCAATTCCCTGTAAAGGGAACACCTGCATATTTTAAGTAACACAATTATGGAAAGGAAAGTTGTAGGTATTTCAATGAGTGTTTTCAGTTCACTAAAAATTGATCTGGTGAAGTATTTCCATTAAGTGGAACTTATGATAAGAATAAATTAGAGAATTTGAAGGGTATTTTGGAAAGAAAAGATAAACAAGGTAATGGAAACAATGGGTAGTATTTTATTCTTGGCATACTGAAGTTCTTAAAAGGGAAAACAAATTGGCATTAAGGGGATTACAGAATACTAATAAGGTAAAAGAGGTTAAAAAAGCAGTACAGACCAGTAAGAATATATCCTTTTATCCTGTCTTGGCAGGTTTGGAAGAAACTTGGGATTGCCAAAAAGCAAAGACTTCAGAAGAGGATGATAATCCTCCAGTAGCTACTGCACCCCACCCCCATATTTACTGGTAAGGGTGACTCCTGTACAAGATTCTGTTGTTTCCCAGACCCCTGCATTTTGGATAACTGCCCAGTGGACACCAGGTCAGTGCAGTACTGCTACATCTCAACCTAGTTCCGCTATTCAGCCCTCATCTTCAGAACAGGCATCTGCAGTCAGCATAGCCAGCCTTAGGCATAGGCCAACTAGGCAGCCACCTAGGGCACCGCTCTAGTAGGGGCACTTTTTCAATATTTATTTGGTGTAGGCAGACTAGGATGGGGGCACCGGGTGGTGTGGTGGGGTCGCCAAAGAGCCCTTTTGCCTAGGGCACCAGTTGACGTAAGGCCACTCCTGGCAGTCAGGGTGGTTTCTTCTTCTTTTCCTTCTCATTTCCAATGAGCCTCTACCCCCCCCCCAACAGAAGCATTAGCATTTGCTACACCCATAACCCACCCATAACACTCACATGACAGGGTAGGACAAGAGGCTGTTGCCTCTGGAGAGGATCTTTTGGCAACTCTTAGAGGAATATTGGGGACTGATAATAGACTGTTTGTTCATCTCCCTTGTACCCCTGCTGATTTGCATACTATGCCAAAAGTTTTCCAAATATTAGAGAAGATCCTTTAAGGTTTATGGAGTAATTAAAAACTATAATAGAATGTTATAATCCTACTTTGACAGATTTAAACTAGCTGCTTTGGGTAGTCACTTCAGATGAAATAAGAAAATAGTTACTTGAAAAGGCTGAAATAACAGATTTTGCTCTCACAGATAATGCATTAATAGACAAAAGGACGCATTGTTGAATAAAATTACAGAAGTGTGTCAAGTTAGGACAGATTTGTCTAAGATACAGGCATGTAAGCAAAATAAAGGAGAAGCCCCTGAAGAATGTGTTGTCTTAAAGCAGTGTTTGCTAGACATTCAGGAATAGCAAATCAAGAAGAACAAGCTAAGCCAGCTGTTGCAGCTGCTTTTGTGCAGGGTCTACAAGCCCCTGTACAAAATCAAATAAAGCAAGTGCTTATAGACTGGCAGGAAAAGGACTTGCAGTCCTTACTAAGTGCTGCAAATCACTGTACTGAGTATCAGGAAAATGGAGAAAAGATAGGGAAGAAGCAGAGGCAGGGGAAGGGGGAGAGGAATTGACAGAGAATTTAGTAAGAGTGCTGATTGAGGGGAACATGGTACAGCTGGTTGACAACAACGAGCTGGCAGTGCCGCCTCCTGCCTCATTTGATGGATCTTGCTTTAATTGTAGTGATGCATGACATTGGAGAGGAGAATGTCTACACAAGTGAATGCAGAGTCCAAGATACCTAGACTGAATGGCGACCACATTATAACAATGCTGCATTTCCTCCACCAACTCCGCAAACTGAAAGGAGTCAGGAATCACCATACTGACTATGTCAGAATAGTAAAACAGAAATAAATCTTAATCCTCTGCTGCAAGTAGATCAAAAGGGACCTTGTGTTATGGTCGAAATAAATTCAAAGAAAATTCCTTTATTGGTGGACTCTGGAGCCACTAGATCTGTATTAAAAGTTACCCCAAATACCAGTATCAAAACATAAAGTAAAGGCAGTTGGAGTAACAAATGCTACTGTTACATAACATGTTTCAGGACCTAGACCCATTTCTTTAGGACTGATTTAAGAAAGGCATTCTTTCCTTTTGAGTACTACTGCACCGGTAAATTTGCTAGGAGAGACCTGTTATGCAAACTGGGTTCTACTTTTTACTGTACACCAGAAGGTGTGTATTTGGATATTCCAACAGAATCACAGGGGGATGTATTAGCAGTCTTAACAGAAGTTGAAGAACAGCCTATTGAAGGCATACAGACAGCTGAAAAACTGCTGCAGCAGGTACCTGCTAACTTATGGGCTAAACGTGCTAATGAAGTAGATATACTAAAATCTGCATAACCAGTAAAAATAAAGCTGAATCCATCCAAACCTCTCCCTAGAGTTCTGCAGTATCCACTGAAACCAGAACAACAAGGAATAATTGTGTCAGCTGAAAGCCCTTGTAATTATCCTATTTTCCCTGTGATAAAAGCCAGGAAAGTATATGTATAGGTTTGTGCAAGATCTGAGGGCTGTAAACAATGTAGTATTAGCAGCTTTTCCTGTGGTTCCAAACTCAGCAACAATACTGTGTTGCATACCGTCTACAGCAAAATATTTTTCTGTGACAGATCTGTGTTCAGCATTCTTTTCTATACCTATTCACTCTAAAAGTCAGTTTCTGTTTGTCTTTAATTATAAGTGACAGCAGTATACATGGACACAGTTACCACAGGGATACACTGAATCTCCTTCATTATTTTCAAATTCTAAAAAAAAAAAAAAAACAGTTTTCAACAATGTCAGCAGGATACAATGCATCTTTTAACTATCCTTGTAGAAAGAGGACATAAGGTGTCAAGAGAAAAGTTACAGCTATGGTTATCTCAGGTACATTATCTTGGTCATCTGATATCTCAGGGTAGCATGAAGATGTTACCATCTTGTAATGAGGCAATAGCTAAAGCCCCACATCCAACTACTCAGCATCAGCTTAGATCTTTCTTAGGTATGACAGGATATTGCAAACAGTGGATTTCTAGCTATGCAGAAATTGCTAAACCTTTGACAAATCTTACACCAGAGCCCTTCCCTTGGGATAAAGAAGAAGAAAATTAATTTCAGAATTTAAAACAAGCTTTAGCTACTGCCCCAGCTTTGAGGTAACTGGATTATGGAAAGACTTTCATTGTATTTTGTCGTGACAGAAATTGATATGCACAGGAAGTGCTTGCACAAAAACATGGGGACAATTATCACACATTAGCTTATTATAATACAGCACTTGATTCTGTTGTAAAGGGATTTCCACCATGTTTAATGGCAGTGGTTGCTGCCACCATTCTAGTCAATCCTGCACAATCACTGGTATTCGGGCATGATCTTACAGTAGCTGTTCCTCATTCTGCATCATCTCTCTTGCTTAAAATGAAAATTTAACCCTTTCTGACTGCACGTCTAACAAAATATGAACTTACTGTTCTCCCTGATCCATCTATTTCTCTCATACGCTGTCCTGTTGTAAATCCTGCATCTTTGTTACCTACTGCTGAGGATGGTGAACAGCATGATTGTGTGTGTGTGTGAGACTACTTATCTGCTTTCTCCTAAGAATGAATTAATGGACACTCCTATAACCAATGCTGACCTAGAACTATTTGTGGATGATTCTGGTGGAAGTGATCAAAATGGAATTCCGGTCACAGGAATATCTGTCTACACCAGTAATGATGTTTTGCTTCAACAAAGACTAGAGGCATACATTCTGTCCAGATAGGTGAGTTAGTGACTCTACATAGGGCTAGTGAGTTAGCCAAAGACAAAGTCGCCACAGTCTACACCGACAGTCGCTATGCTTTTGGTTTCATACAGGATTTTGGGCAACTTTAAAAGCAGAGAGGATTTTTAACTTCAGCAGGAACTCAGATTAATTTTTTTTTTTTTTGTGAATGCTCTCTTAGATTCTCTTTTGCTAAATAAAGAAGTAGCAATAGTTCAATGTAGTTCCATCAAAAGGGTATAGATATTGTTTCAAAGGGGAATAAGTTGGAAGATCAAGCTGCCAAGAAAGTTGTAGAAGGACTTTATGCAAATTTTCATGTGATGACTCTATAACAGTGATGATGAGTTTGATTTTAGGACAGTATCAGCTTTCCAAGCTGAAGCATCACAGGGAGAAGTTCAGAGGTGGCTTAAAGATGAATGTAGTAAATCCACCGATGGATTATGGCAACATCCGGATTGCCGACAGGTGGTGCCTGCCTCCTTGCTACTTTGTTTGGTAAGGACATGTCATTTACCAACCCATGCAGGTAAGACAGCATTATTTAATCAAATTACCTGAAGTTGGTATCCCCCTCGTGTCTCCTCTTTGATACTTCAGTATGTTAATAATTATACAAGTATGTCTAACATATAATGTTAGCAAAAAACAAATGTTAAAGCAGAATGCTTACCACCACCTTGGGGACCATTTGTTAATGTGTAGCTGGCCTTTATCCAGATGCCAAAGGTCTGTAATTTACAATCGATATTAATGGTGGTTTGCATGTTTTCTGCATGGGTGGAAGCTTACCTATGTCATAAGGCAGCTTCAGTGACAGTTGTTAATAAATTACTTTTTGAACTTATACCTAGATTTGGGGTACCTTGTACTATTAATAGTGAACATGGAGCACATTTTAATAATTCCCTGACCAGGGATTGATGCAGGATGCAGGATTTTTAATACTAAGTTGAGTCTTCACTGTCCCAACCATCCACAGTCATCTGGATCCCAACCATCCACTGTCATCTGGATTAGTAGAGAGGGTCAATGGGAGCCTTAAAATAAGATTTCAAAGATTTGTGCTGAATTAAACCTTAAATGGTCAGAGGCCCCTCCCTTAGCACTAATGAGTATGAGGGGTACATTAAATACTACAAGGAGATTGAGTCCCTTTGAGATATTAACAGGGAGATCCATGGCCCTAATGAAACACCAAATGTCTAAGAACCTGAAGCAAAAAATACATCAAATTCCAAGCGGAAAGGAGTATCCAACATGGAGATGATAGAAAAAGTTGTCCTTTAATAACATGTCCTGGTACCTCGGCAATTCACCTTCAGAGGAACACCTCACCATACAAAAACCATCTCCTTATATACTAATGACTCATTAATTAATCAATTCATTAATCAATTTAAAAGTGTAACAGCTCTATATTAATTTACATTGTTTTCATAACAGTGTTGCTGTAACAGCATAAATAAAACACAAATAAGAAATTTAAATAAGATTCATACTGACATATCCCGCAACTTATATCTTAATACATAAACAAAAATGTTAATGATGCAAATTTTCATACTGGAATCCCAGTGTCTAAATTCATGCCCCTTGGATGTAAGGTATGATAATTAAAAATCATTTTATATTCTAATCTGTTAAGTTCAGTTTTGAAATTGCCATCCTCAAAATGTGGTCTGGCCAATACACTGAAAATAAATCCATCACTATTACCATTGTGCACTTCTCAAACTACCTATGCAGTCATATATATGGGTGAATTTGAGAAGGAATTTATGTTCCAGAATGCATTTTTTGTTAATAATGTCATTTTTTATAAACGATATATTGACGATCTCATCTTTGTTTGTAAGGGAAAATCATCTTTGTTTAATGGTTTTATGCAGGATTTGAATAAAAACTCAAGAGAAAAAAATATCTTTTTTGGACATAGAATTCTATATTGGAAAGGATCATAAGGTGCAACACAGACCTTTTAGAAAACCTACCTCGGTTAATAACTTTTTGCATGCTAGCAGCATGCATCCTCCACATTTGATTAAAGCATTGCCTGAAGGGGAATTTAAAATAATCCTCAGGAACACCTCTGATTTAAAATTGTGGGATGAAGTCCTTAATGAGGTGTTTGTAAGACTTTCTTCTAGAAGTTACTCAGAGACAATGATGTTAGGAATTAAGGATAGGTTATATGGAGGAAAGAAAACAAGAGGTGGTTACTATAAGCAATGTTCAGCTGCATATGAACAGGATAGATTATTTTTTTGTATCTTGGTATTCTGAATTTTCATGGGCAGTTGAGAAAATTGTTGAACAATTTTGGCATGTGGTTTCTGATGACATGATTGTTGGTCGTTTGTTTCCTAGACACGTTACTTTTTCCTATAGTAGGTGCAATAATTTGAAAGAATTGTTAACTAGGAAGTTGGAATATCCAACAGATGCCACGGATGTTGGCATGCAATGTTGTGGACGATGTTCCGTATGTAATAGGGTTAGAAATTTCCATGGAAAGAAAATCAATGGGAAAAAGTATCAAACGTTTGAGAAGTTTGATTCTCATCACAAGGGGTGGTTTATATTTTGGGGTATGATTGTGTTAAGCCACTTTGGTATGTTGGTCAAACTAAGAGGAAAGTAAACATTTGCATCCTTGAGCATTTGGGGGATGTGAGAAGGAGTAATATGGACAGCCCCGTGGCCTCATACTTTGTTAATGTGCACAATGGTAATAGTGATGGATTTATTTTCAGTGTATTGGCCAGACCACATTTTGAGGTTGGCAATTTCAAAACTGAACTTAACAGATTAGAATATAAAATTATGTTTAATTATCATACCTTACATCCGAGGGGCATGAATTTAGACACTGGGATTCTATGAACACCTTCAGGAATGCATGGATCATGCAATCCCAAATAAAACCAAGACCCAATCCTCCAAAGGCAGACGTCCTGTCTGGTGGACCTCAGCCATAAACAAACTATACAATAGAAGGAGGAAGCTACTACATGATAGAGCAAGATCCCAAAAAGGGAAGGCATCTCTGATCAGTATCAGCAAAAATCTACGGGCACTCATAAAATCGTCTAAGGCCAGCTTTGAGAGAAAAATTGCACAGGACACTAAGGATAATCACAAGGCTTTCTTTAGTTATGTTAGGAACCTGGGTGGGAATTCCCAGATATGCTCAGAATTAGTCCAAAATGACAAAAAATACATCGAACCCACAGACATTGCCAACATCCTAGCTGACAGGTTCAGCGCAAACTCCCCCCCCCCTCCCCACCAAAAGGGCAAATATCTAACCCAGCAGTGTGCTGCCCCCCTGACATCTCAGATGCTCAGGTAAGAGCCGCCCTCTCCAAAGCAAAAAAATACAGCATCAATGGGACCAGACGATGTCCCGGGCTGCATCCTACATGAACTCCAAGAAGAGCTAAACCCAAACATAAAACTACTGTTCAATCTCAGCCTTACTACAGGATATGTACCCAAAGAGTGGCGTACAGCAACAGTGGTCCCTCTCCACAAAGGTGGTGCCTCAACAGATCCTGGAAACTATCGCCCCATAAGCCTGACTAGCTTGGTCTACAAAGCTATGGAAAGGATCATCATGGACCTCATAAATAAAGATATTTGGGACCTACAGACACTGGATCCTACCCAGTTCGGCTTTGTTAAGGGCAGATCCTGCCTCTTAAACCTGGTCGATTTCTTTGAAACAGTCACCAAGGCCATTAATGAGGGGAAGGTGGTCCACACAGCCTACCTGGACCTCGCAAAAGCCTTCAATACAATACCCCACTCGGGCATTATAGATAAGCTCACCAGCTTAAATATAAACCCCTATGTCACTTGTCACTAGATGGGTTGCAAACTGGCTCAAGGACAGAACCCACATGGTTAGAATTGCTGGAGCCATGTCAGACTCCAAACCAGTTACAAGTGGCGTCCCACAAGGCTCAGTCCTGGGACCTCTCTTGTTTGGTATATATTTCTCTGAGGTACAGGCCAACACGGAAGGACTGTGGCTGACCAAGTTCACAGATGACTGCAAACTGGACACCATAATCGACTCTCCAGCCAACACAAGCATCCTCCAAAAGGGCCTCATAGAAACAGACAACTGGTGCCAGAGCCATGGCCTCAAGCTAAACGCCAAAAAGTGTATAGTCATCCCCTTTGGCAAAAACAAAGTGCCCACAAATTACCACATATGTGGTAATCCATTAAGTACAGAAGAAGTAATTAGGGACCTGGGGACCCAAGTTGATAGCAATCTCTCATTTGACAACCACGTGGCCAAAGTGGTTAGAAAACATTTTATATAGCCCACCTAATCATGAAGGGATTCACATCTAGATCAGGGGAGGTCATCGTGCCTCTTTACTCATCCCTCATCAGGCCCATAATTGAGTACAATGCCCCTTTTGGGATGTACCTTACCAGACACCTGCAGCAACTAGAAAGACCCCAAAAGTACCTCACCAAGAGGATCAAAGGGCTCAAACAGATGCCATATGCTGCCTGGTTAAAGAAACTCCAGCTCTACTCAGTGGCATACCGCCAGCTCAGAGGTGATCTGTGCCTGATGTATAAAGCCATGTCCAACCAGGAATTAATGGACATGCTGCACCTCAGAAAATCCAAATCCCATCGAGCTACGCGCTCAAGAGACTTGAACCTCAGCACTGAAATAAATAGGACATGCTGGAGGGACAGATTCATAACCCAGAGGCTCCCTTCACTCTGGAATAAAATCCCAGTCCAGGTTAGGCAGAGTCCCTCATTGACTCTCTTCAAGAGGAATCTTGATGAGTGGATGGGAGATCGTAGGTTTACCCCGGGTATCACTTCTGTGTCACTGTTAGGCAGAGGCACAGTATACTAACCTCGAAAAGGGGCATAGCAAAATTAATTTAAAATGGGTGGCAAAAGCCAAACACACTCTGGCTAGGCTTATAAATGCCCTAGGGCAGATAGCCTAGTATGAACCTATGAACCTATGAACCTATATCCTCTGCCTCACAGAAACCTGGCTAAAGCCAATAACCAAAGATAACGAAATACCCCCCCCCCCCCACAGGACAACACCCTTAGACTGGGCCGGATCTCCAGGAAAGGTCGTGGGGTAGCTGTACTATACAAGTCTACCCTAACAATAACAATTGACACCCAACAGCCACCCCAATTTGGCAATGCAGAAATTCTCATCATCAAACTAATAATAAACAAAAATAAATGCAGATACATTGTCTGCATTTACATTCCACCTGGCAAGAATGATAATACTCTAGAAAATATTTTACATTGGCTAGCTTCTAGCTATCCCCAGGAAACCATTGTCTTGGGGGACTTCAACACTGATTGGAACACCTGTTCCTCTGAAACTCCCTCCACCCATTTAAACCTCTGTGAGTTTACTCAGATCATTGCCACCCCCACCAGATTTAGCCAAAATAGAGTCAAAGACAGTATCCTTGATTGGATACTTATTAACAGCCACCCCCAAAAGTACAAGTCAGGTACATTACACGATGATCTAAGTGATCACTGCCTTACCTATATTATTGGACTCAAAGCCGACATTCCCAACCAGCCCACCTACAAAACTATAAGAAACGTCCGGAACTTTAACCTTGACAACTTCCAAAATTAACTCAAAGCATGTAATTGGAATGTCTTGAAACAACTCCCATTACAAGAAGCAGTTGAGTAATTCAGTACAGATTTCTGGCTATCTTTAACCACCATGCTCCTACCCATACCATCCGTGTAAATGCCACAGTTGCACCGTGGCTATCTAAAGAAACAAAATCCAAAATTAAACTAAGAAACAATTCCTGGGCCAGGTGGCATGTTACCAAAGCCCCTATGGACCAAGTAAGATTCCGACAGCTAAGGAATCAGACCAAAAAAGCTGTCATTCTAGACAAAAAAAAATCACTACACCCTCCTACAACAAAAATATCAGCTAAAACCTCAAAAGTTCTGGGCTGGTATTAACAATCTTCTCCACCCAGGCCATTCCGCCACTCCTACCCCATCAACTGCCCTTGATAAATCCCCTGTAGAAATTGCAAACAGCTTCAACTCCTTCTTTACTGAAACTATCCAGTCTCTAGCTACCCATCTCACTCCATCGGACACAAACACCAGCTCTGGCACATCTAGCCCTGATCCACCCAGCACCCAACCCACCTTTACCTTTCAAACTGTACCTACCAACCTGATCTGGACCTTATTCAAAAAGCTAAAACCTACTACACTAGCTTCCGACCACCTCCCAGCTGAATATCTTCAAAAAGCAGCTGATGCCATAGCACTTACCATTTCTATTCTGATCAACAGATCCATATCAGAAGGCTCCATCCCAGCAATATGGAAAATATCGCAAGTTATACCTCTCCATAAAGGAGAAAGTTCTACAGAATTATCTAAATTTATACCTATAGCCATTCTTTTACCACTAGCTAAAATCATGGAAAGATGCATACACAAACAAATCATGCACGAATTTCTTATTCAAAACGGAAAGCTCGCCAACTCTCAGCACGGCTTTAGGCCATCCCACAGTACCTTCACAGCTCTTCTATCTTTCTCTAATGTCATCAATCTTCATTGTAACAACAAACTATCTTCAGCAGTCTTCCTAGTTTGCTCAAAAGCATTCAATATAGTCAACAATCAGCTACTGCTCAATACCCTACAAACCATTGGTTTAGACCAACATGCAGTACAATGGTTTCACTCCTACCTAAACGGTAGACAGCAGGCTGTCTTATGGCAGACCAAGCTGTCACCCCAACTTCCGCTATCTCTAGGTGTCCCACAAGGGTCCATACTAGGTCCCCTTATTTTCTCCATCTTTATCAATGATCTGCACACCACCATCCCAGGAGCCACCTGCATCCAATATGCAGATGACGCAATGCTAATATGCTCCACCTCCTCTCCTACACAACTTCTAACCCTCACCTAGACCACTTTCAGCACGGGAGAAACATGGTTAGCTAATCGCCGCCTGCTTCTAAATCCTAACAAAACCAAGCTACTACTTTTCTCCCCTAACCGTAGAATTTCTCCTCCTTCCTTCAACATCAGATCTAGCAATGACACCATTATCTCCCCTGATGACCATACAAAGCTTCTAAGCATAATAATAGATAACAACCTTAAATTTGATAAACATGTAAATCACTCTATTAAGTCCGTCAACAAAAAACTTGGCTCCCTGTACAGAACCAAACCTTTCCTCACCCCCCTAGCTAGGGTAGCTATTGCAAGATCACACCTCCTCTCTACCCTTATGTATGCCTTCCCTGTACTCACCAACCTATCCAAAACCGATCTCAACAAATCATCAGGATGTTACAATCATATAGCCAGATTCACTACTGGCATGGCTTTTAGGACCCACCATTGCCAGAACCTCAAAGCACTAGGATGGCTAGAGTATCCTACCCTTCTACAGTTCAACCAGCTTATAGTAGTGCATAAAATACTCCATCAACCTGATAACACCCCTGCCCTCAAAAATATTCTCACCCCTCATAGTGCCCCCAGGCTGTTACGCTCAGCTGATAAACTATTGATACTGACCCAAAAATCCAACAACTCTGCAGGCGACGCTATATTTGCCATCTCAACTGGTAAAATCTGGAATCTACTCCCTACTACCATTACCAAGAAAACCTCACTACCCCTATTTAAAAGAGAACTCAAAAATGCCTCACGTCTCATTGGCTGTGCTCTTGTTCTAAACCTGACTAACAACTTCACTAATACATGTCTTGCTACCCAACCTGCTGTTTAGCCATGTATCTATGCCTCATAGCATTTGAATGTCTAAGCATTGTGAATTATGAGATCTGATTGTATTCTATGTTCACATTTTCTGATACGTCTCTGCCAATCAGATGTAAGTCTGCACATTGTGTATACTGATATCTGCCTGTATTCTTTGCTATATTTTTCTAAACATGTCTTCCGGAGTTTGTCACTCAGTGATGTATGTCCTGTCTCTTTTTTGGTATGTGGAACTATTCTCCCCGGGCCGCCACTGAAAATGGAACTATATCCAGTTGGACTATCCCGGTCAAAAAATGTAAAATAAAGTAAAAATAAATAAAAAGATGTGGCTCCAGCACCAAAGAAGCCCCTTTTGCACACATTGCAATAATGTAGCATTTATTGTGGTTGTTTGATTACTACATTTATACTTCTGCAAATCTGACCTTATTTAATTATTTAATGTTGCAATTTATTTTTTATTAAGCTGCCTGTTTGATTGTGTTTTTGTGATGTGTGTAGCTTTGGCTGAAACAACTTAGGAAAAAAAAAAATAATAATAAGTTTATGATCTGCATTAGCTGCAGCAGGCCGGGGGATGCTGTATCTCTAGGTAGCTGTACTGTACCTCCAGGATCTTTCTCAGTATCTGGCCAGCCTCTGGCTCAGCAAAGCCTCCTGTGTATCCTTTGCTTGCAAAGTGTTATGCTAGTGTAAACTGTATTCCAAATAGATGCATAAACATAATATTTAGGAATCACTCCAATATGCTCTAAGTGTGGTGCACTAGAATTATTCTGCACAAGACGAAGGAAAGGAGGTAGGTGTGCTTTTAAGCAATGACTATGCTGCTGCAGAATATGACAAGTTGTGGGAGTAACCTGGAGAATGACCACAGAATGATACAATCCAGGAGGAGGGGGATACTACATATTAGTGTGAATGTATTTTACATGAGGGATAGTGATACAGCTGGTCTACAGGTGGTTGAGGTGAAATTCTTTGATTGCTGTTTTCCATAGGAAATCATTGCTGGTGCAATTTGTGTGCAGCGGCAGTGATAAACTTCTTGTGGAAGATTTCTCTCTTTGAAACTAGTATATATAAGTTCGGGAGGGGGGATTGCCCTCCACATTTGAGGGGTACAGGGAGGAGCTTGTCCCCTGCAAAAGCACTTTATCCTTACGAGTTTTGGATATTATTTTCAGTGTTTTTTGGGTGGTTGACATTGCTGAAATCGGTGATTCATAGTAGAACAGTGACATACGCATTATGCAGTATCACACCACGAAAGCCTCATTATGTGTAAGATTTGCAGATCCTGTTGAAATGCATACCACGGGTAATCACTATGCCATCAAGTACAATTAATAAAACTTTCTCTGCATAGGCAATCAGCACCATGTTCTGATGGTCACAATGGCTCTGCATTCTATAGCATAGGTTATGTAAAGTCATTAATTTATCTGTCATGTATACCACGTTAGTACCAAAAGAAATGTTCAAGCTCTCACTAGACCCCACATGTTTAAGGAAAATCATGTTATGCTAGTTGTTAAGGCTTTGAAGATGCAGTCTCAAAGTTTGACAGGTACTTTGGATACTGTGCACACCTCCAAACATGTGCTTCACATTAATCATAATCTGTTTGGATTTCTGGCAATGATGGGATGAGAGTAACAGCAACTCTTTAGTGTTCCATTAACCCATGCCTGGTATTACTAGTTATTTATCACCTACCTCACCATTTTGTGGCCAAAAACAAATCTTATAGTATCGCACATTATCATGTGCTTCTTCATCACACCATCACATATAGTGGCAGAAGGATGTATCGAGATGCCAAAGTCTTCACCATCCAATATCATGTATGCCAGAGATGGCAGGTGGCTGATGTGTAGGGTCTATATTAAATCAGCAAATGCTTAAATAGGGAACACTGATTTATCGACCCTTTAAAAGCAAAAGCCGACAATCCCAGGGGGAAAAAATTGCTGGGTCGTTTTCAGGACTTTGTCATTTTCTCCACTGTGGTATGATCTCGGATTTGGTATATTTAAGTAGGGGGGTGGGGGTGAAGCCCCCCCCCCCACACTTTATTTTGTGTTTTGAACTTTTTTTTTTTTGTGGAACAGTGATTTATTTCCCTGTGGAAAAAAATTGCTGTTCCGTGTCTTCGAGATTGTTAGCTTTCGCTTTTGAAGGGTCGATAAATCAGCGTTCACTATTTTAAGCATTTGCTGATTTAATATAGACCCGATGTGTAAATGCTCTAATACTAGTATGGTCAAATCAGAGATGAAGGAAGTGAAAAATCCAAGACAGATAAAAAGGTCCTCTGGTACAAAGGCACTGTCAGGCCCTCTATCACTAGAAACATTCCTGGAGGAGAAAAGATGCCTTTGAAAGTTACCAGATGCACTGAACTCTGAAAATGTAAGTAGGAAGGTGGGACTTGAGGAGGCCAAGGTATCCACGACAGGTATGAGAGCAGGCATTACTTCATCAGAAAGAAAAAGGTATGTCAGACTGAGGCAGGTAATGACATACTTCAGCAAGAAATTAAAGGACTGTCCAAAAATGCTGAACACCGTGATGTCACTCCAAGAGGAGAGGAACGCTCTCATTTTGAGTATACTGCCAGAAGGTAAAGACATACTGTGTCATTAGGATTCTGCAGTACATATTTCTCAAGGTCCATCTAGTCATGGCATAAAATATATTACAGAATGTGCCTTGCTGCTGAAATCCCAAGACCCATTATTATCAAGATTCTCAGTTACCAATATGAATCTGACAGTCTTTAGTTAGCTCCAGCAAGAGTTTGCTGTTGGAAAATCTCCTCTTGCATATTACAGAGGATTTTCCTTGGGATGACAGGACATGGCAGGTTACTTAAGAAGGGCATTTGTAGGCTAGTGATTGCGGCTTCTGTCAGTTTTAGAGAAAACAACCCTTCTGCACTTCAGATCTACTGAAGACTTTTGGATGATATTCAAGATACATATTCAGCCTCACAAGAACAGACTCTCCTAGTGTCTAACCTATTTAAAAATGACCATGTCATTTTAAAGATGTTCAACCATGCTTTAACATGCACATTTTAGATTGTTTTTTTTTTGTTAGTAATTGAGAGTAAGGGATTTTGTATTATGCCATTGTCCGGGTGTATACATGGTCTTTCAGCAGCCTATCAGAATTGCAACACCTAATCATAAGGGTCCTGGCACATCAATAATAACTAAGATCAAACAAAAAAAGAGAATTTTGCAATCTAGTATTCCTCCCCACGTTTGGGTGGGCATTCAAAAGACATGCGTAAATGGGCGTGCCTTCGTTGAAGGTTGAACGTTGAGCTGGCACCTCGGCATTCGTCAAAATCTACCGCCAATCATTAGCGGACCGGAGTTCCGCTGTGGCGACCCCTAACCGAGAAAAGCCAAAAGACAACAACAACAGTATTAAACCTTTAAAACTTTTACCCCCTGATAAGTGTGTGTGTGGGTGTGTGTGTGTGTGTGTGTGTGTGTGTGTGTGTGTGTGTGTGTGTGTGTGTGTGTGTGTGTGTGTGTGTGTGTGCATGTGTGTGGTGTCTGTGCGTGAGGGTATGCCTTACACCTGTGTTATTTGCATACTTACTTAACCTCATTAACTAATGTATTTCTTCTCTGCTTTGCAGCATTCCTCCCTAATAATTTCTTCTCCCCTGTACTCTCTTCATCCTAACTCTGTCTCCCTCTCTCTCTTTCTCCCTCTCCTTTTTGCTCTCTTCTCACTCTGTCCTCCTTCCCCCTTCTCAGCCTCTCACTCTGACACTCTACATCACCTAATTTACCCTCTCTTCCATCTCTCTGTCCATCCGCAGGTATCTCCTCTGTATATACTGTAAATAACTGCACCTAGATTAAACCACCTCTCATACACCTCAAATAATATTTGTTATATACATGTATAACAATTACTATTTTGTTATTCACTGCTATGTTGCATCCTCAGGCTGAAAAGTGAAAATGGTTCATGTGGATCAGTGTTCACCCACAGTCAACAGATGAAATAAAATACATACCTACTCTGAAATTTCTCTACCCCACAGTAGGGGGCTACTCCCAGATACATCAGCTTCAGACTTAGTATGCATTCCCCCACATCTACAGATTCCGTTTTCCTGGTTGAGGTTCATGGCTACTTACAATGATTACATTAGTGCAGTTAATGAGTATATTGCATTCTGTTCCCTGTTATGTTTACAAATATCCCTACCATTTCAGTCTGGAAAGAATTTTTATGCATGGCAGATGATGTAAAATATCATGCCATGACACTGCAAGATTCAGCCCTGTAGTGTGGTGTAATATGTAGTATGGTATGTTTTAGCTTGGGTAAATGAATAAATAATACCCACAGAATACTCTTGGGATAAACTATCATCTTTGATTGTCAATTAATTACTTGGGATGCACTGGTGTAGGCAAAGTTGGCAACATGTTTCTAGGTGACATATCTCCTTATTCATGCATACAGCAAATGGCACTGTTTTCCATTGTTTCGACTATGAGAGCTGTTGAAACACAGCATGTTTTCCAGCTGCCTATTGTGTTGTGAAGATAACCTTGCCTGGTACCTCTAAGATGTAGTGTCAGTCTTGTTTGATGTGCACCCTGCGTTGACTAGAATACTGAATAATTCTGACACGTCCCTACAATTTCCACTTTCTGTTCCCAGATAAGAGGTGTATATTGCTTCTTATAGTGTATGTAAACATGCTATTTAATCCATCCATGTGGGTGTGTTATTAAATGGCTGGATGTAGCCTATTATAAACAGATATTCATCCTGCTTTTTCTTGGAAGTAGGCATTACTTAGTGTTTCATTATGAGAACCTGGCACAGGACAGAGGAGGATCAAAGGGAGAGGAATAACTTTACCTACACTGGAGAAGTGATTCTGCAGTGAATGTTGTTTAACTGGGTCCTATCTGTGTGTGGGAAAGGTGGGAGTGGCTTCCTTTAGAAACCATTTAGCAGTCTTGACCTGCTTCCCATAGAAACTATGGAGCAGTCTTGACCCAGTGAGATACCCATCTGTTTGGTTAGATCTGAATCTGGGGTTATATGTACTACAGTGCTATGTAGGAGTTAGCCTCCAGGACAACAGATCCATGCTACTTATTATTTTCAGTTATGCGTGTTTTGTGGCAACTTCATTTTTCTTTAAGGTGGGATGGAAAGAGACTTGGGGTTAAGATAAAATTGCTACTTTGTCAAATTGGTTATAATGATACCATGTTTTACTGGCCATGTAAATAGCGCTGGACATGCCCTTTCAGATTCTCTTTTTTTCTGGTTTAGTTACCTTAAAAAATGGCAATGTCATTTCCTACATGGAATATTAAAGGTTTACAGGGTAGCAAAAAGATGAAGATAAATTTGCATCTTTTATTCATGCCTCCACCTGTGTGTTTTCCCCAACAAACCCAATCCATGGAAGCAATGGTTAATAAGCTCTGGGTGAATGGGTATGAGGTGGTAAGACAATTATAAAGCCACAACCTGAAAATGAGGCTTTTTTTGGCTCTAGCATTTGTTAATGGGCAAAATAGGCACAGTTATTAAGAGCGTAGAGTGGTTTTGGTGTGCAGTAGATTAATGGGATTATGTGCTGAATGGTGAGTATGTATGACCATAATAAATATGATAACATCTTTCCTTCTGGTATAGAACAGTTATTCAATTGACGCAGTTGATTCTTATTTTATGTGACAAATAGAACTTCATCTTGGTCATCTACTAGGATCATTCTTCTTGCCCAGTAAGGGAAACATTTCCCTTGTTTGGAGAAACTTTTTTTCTCTCCACGTCAACCATTAGCATCCCCCCACACACAATACAAAGACTAAGAAAGAGGCCATCATCCAGGCAGTGATCATAGGTTTCTTACTTAACTTATTCCCCCATCTCCTACCTCACCAGTCATATATGTTTTACCAGAGGCTGATTCCCACAGAGAGCAGTGGAAGCTCCTGTATCAAAATGCCAAGACAGCTTTTGAAATAATGCAATACGATTTTTATTTGGCCACATTGCAAGCTGCTGGATGTCTACCAAGAATCATTGCATATGTCAAAGCTTTATAGTAGAACTCATCTGTGAGGACCAGATGCAGTCAAGTACTCTTACCACATCTTAATATTCTCAAAAACACCTGAGGGTGTCCTCTATCTACATAACTCTTTATTCAGGATCTCTTGCTTTGTAACATTGATAAGGACCATGGTATTAAAGGAATTTACCTTTATGGTGTCTTGTCTAAAATGTTAGCTTATACTGTCCTTCTTCGCATGAGATGATAAACTGAGACTCCATCTGCCGGAGTTATTAGTAGTTCAGGTTGATGTAAAAGATTCCATGACACCTATCAAAAAGAGTAGGTGTCCTTTATTTAACACAATATAAAAAAACATTATTTACATATTTACATGTTTAAAAATGTGCACATATTTATGGGCACAAATATACACATTTCTATATTTTTACTATTTATCATTTTTCTTAAAATATCCTCATTGCTATTTTTTCATAATTGACCCCTACTCTTTCCACAACCATAATCTAATTTTTCATAACATATCTGCCAAAATCAATTTACCATTAAACAAAATGTCATTCAGTCTTTCATTCCAAATAACCCATATCACATAATATATCTACTCTTCCCGCATATTCTTTCTTCTTGTTTTTAAAGTACCAATTATCATATTCAGATCTATATTGTTTGTCATTAATATTCTCGAAAATTTTTTCTTCACTCAACTGTTTCCAGAGTTTCGGGGCTATTTTGGATTTAAAAAAAATGGTTATTGTCTCTTCCTCCCCATCTTTCAACTTTCTTTTTATATGGCATAGCCCCCTTTACTGGCAACTCATTTACTACCAGTCTCCATCTGAAATCCTGACCCTCTACTTCTTCTTCTTCTTCTTCTTCTTCTTCTTTCAGCTGCTCCCATCAGGGGTCGCCACAGCAGATCAACTGTTTCCATTTCTTCCTGTCCTCTGCATCTTGCTCTGTCACACCAACCACCTGCATGTCCTCTCTCACCACATCCATAAACCTTATCGTAGGCCTTCCTCTGTTCCTCTTACCTGGCAGCTTCATCCTTAGCATCTTTTTCCCAATATACTCTGCATCCCTCCTCAGCACATGTACAAACCAATGTAATCTTGCCTCTCTGGCTTTGTCTCCAAACCTTCCAACCTGGGCTGACCCTCTAATATACTTATTCCTAATCCTGTCCACCCTCATCACACCCTGTACAAATCTTAACATCTTCAACTCTGCCACGTCAAGCTCTGACTCCTCCCTTTTTGTCAATGCCACTGTCTCCAACCCATATAACATAGCTGGTCTCACTACCCTCTTGTAGACCTTCCCTTTCACTCTTACTGGTACTCGTCTGTCACAAATCACTCCTGACACTCTTCTCCACCCACTCCATCCTGCCTGTACTCTCTTCTTCACTCACCATTACTCTGAACTGTTGATCCCAAATATTTAAACTCATCTGCCTTCGCCACCTCTACTCCCTGCATCCTCACCATTCCTCTATCCTCCCTCTCATTCACACACATATATTCTGTCTTAGTGCTGCTGACCTTCATTCCTCTTCTCTCTAGAGCATATCTCCATCTCTCCAGGGTCTCCTCCACCTGTTCTCTACTCTCACTACAGATCACAATGTCATCTGCAAACATCATAGTCCACGGGGACTCCTGTCTGATCTTGTCTGTAAAAGAAGATCAGTACGTTTACCAAATCTTGAACAGATGCATAGAAAAGTCAGTACCTATCCACCTTAAATATGATAGGAATAAACCTTTCTCATAGAACTCACATGTTATTAAATTGTATAACAAAAGAAGATACAAAATTATGATTCCCTACCTTGAACCTGCACTGAAATATGTAAGCATGGAACTTAAGAGCATTTTTAGAAAATGTAAAGTGGGGTACAAGCTTAAAGACTGCTACTGATTCCAAAATAAACTTCAAATCTTTCTTCTGTTTTGTCAAGAACTTAAAGAACAATGTTCAACAGTATGCTGAGATCATCCATAATGATATCACACATCCCAATCCCAAAGGTATAGCCAACAGGGACGTCGGGAGGCATACGCACTGTACTGATTTCAGTACAACTTATTTAGAAGGGGGGTAGCTTTTTAATTTTTCACTTGTTTTTTTTTTCGTGCTTTACTGCACGATGACGTCAGCTCATCAGGGCAGCCAGTCAGAATGGAGCTCACCGCTCATGTATTTCCGGCCGGTTCAAATGCTTTTCAAGCGGGAGGATTTAAGCGTTATGTTGGTCGAGTGGGAGGATTTATGCGTTATGTTGGTCTCACTTCAAGGATTTTATTTAGAAGATCTTGCAACCAAGGGTTGGTGAGTAAGCTGAGAGGATTTACGCGTTATGTTGGTCTCGCTTCAAGGAGTTTATTTAGAAGGTCTTGTTGCAACCGAGGGTTGGTGAGTATGTTGGTCTCGCTTCAAGGAGTTTATTTAGAAGGTCTTGTTGCAACCGAGGGTTGGTGAGTGTGTGTGT
Organism: Protopterus annectens; assembly: GCF_019279795.1. NCBI lineage: Eukaryota > Metazoa > Chordata > Ceratodontiformes > Protopteridae > Protopterus > Protopterus annectens. The sequence goes on from NC_056735.1 coordinate 948,720,388, forward strand.
GTGTGTGTGTGTGTGTGTGTGTGTGTATGGGATGTACTGGTGATTACTCATGGTGGTGTGGTAGGGAATACCTCAGGCTTGAACCCTGTACCTTGTATGCAGGTGTTAAAGACCTGAATTCCCTACCCACCACCATTTGTAAAAAAATTGCAGATTTTTGCCTCATATTTGATCTGATCTATTCCTCATATCTGTGGTGTTTAAATATTGCAATACTTGAAATTTGATGGTGCAGTGGTAGCAATATAGCACTGATGCCTCACAGCTGTAGGTTCTTGGGTTTGGTTCTTGGCTGGGGTGCCTTCTTTGTGGGGGGGGGTCTATCTTCTCCCTGTGTTTGTGTGGGTTTGCTTTTGTGTCCTCCCATGTTATAAAGACATGTCTGCATTATTTTTTCCTGGGCCTCTGCTGAGAATTGTTTTTTTTTTTTGTTCCAAGTCAGACTGTCCTGATTAACAAATTGACAGGCATTTAAATTTCAGACTTCAGGTTTCTGAATGTTTACTTCCTTACATATTTGATGGTGCAGTGGAAGTATTGTTGCCTCACAGCTATAGGTTTTCTGGTTTGATTCTTGGCTGGGGTGCCTTCTGTGTGGAGTCTGCATCTTATCCCTGTGTTTGTGTGGATTTGCTCTGGTGTCCTGCCATTTTACAAAGACATGTGTCTACGGTATTTCTCCCTGGGCCTCTGCTGAAAATTGTTTTTGTTTCGTCAGAAGTAAAATTGACAGGCATTTGAATTTCAGACTTCATATTCTTCATAAAATACATAGTAAAACAACTTTTTATTCTAGCAATAAATATATAGTAGCACAACCTTTTTTATAGCAATTTTTTTAAGTTTATGACTATTTGAAATTTGTCCTTATTTTTGGGACTGTAATACCCTGTTATTGGCTTTGTCCAGGTTTTTTGTGCTAAGGTTGACAGCTATGGCAAGAACTGAATTCACTGAATATGTTTGAGGGCTGTATTCCCTCATAACTGGGTTTGTCCAGGTGTTTTGTGCTAAGAGGTTGACGGCTATGGTGAGAACTGAATTCATTAAATGATAGTCATTTAAGTTTCAGTCTTCCTCTCTTTCACAAAGCAGGTGATTTGACATAGTAGTATGTTCTGACTATTTTGCGCAGGGACCTTGGCAGTAACATGTATGATGGTAACACAGCATTTTATTCTAGCAGCTTTCCAAGATTATACAAGCAATGTTTAATGTGTTCCTGTTTTTTGCCCTTTTGACCCACCCCAATAAATTTGGCTTTTTCCAGACTTGTGCTGCGAAGTTGAGATGTAGTTGAGTATTGCGTAGATTTTACAAGGAGCTGAGAGCTGCAGGGGAAGAGAAGTTTAGCGCTGATTTTGCTAAGTCGGCTCACATTGCTAGTAGCACACCATGTTGTGTACTTGCTTTAATGCAGAAGGTTGTTGGTTCTACTCCCATAAGGGGTGAATGCTGCTGTACTGAAAGTTAAGACACTAACTATGAGCCTGTTATCAGTTTGCCATCCATTTCCTATTGCAATATTACTAGCTTATTTTTTATGTAATTTAGGCAATTTATTCCTCAGGGGCATCAGACACTTATTTTTCAGTGAAGCCATGAAATATAAAGGTGATTGCTAGCAGCAACCTCTTCATTAGTTAGATTTATTTAACGTGGAATTATTTAGATGACTTTTTTTACTACTTCAGAGATTGTGCATATTATTTACTGATAATGGTGGACTGTAGAAGTTTGAGTAGACTTTTATGATGGAAATGTTCTGAATTGGGCAGTTTTGTTTCATTGTTTACTGGAAAAATGTTCAAAGCAATAGGAAGGTGTATCAAAGAGCACATGTATGTTTCATATGCAAGGGGCCTATGATTTAAAAGCAGCCCAGAATTAATTTTTATCTGCCACGGGTAAAATGTATGTTTCTTTGAATGTGGGTTTTAATGTTGTTTCAATGAATGTGAGTTTCAAGGGCAGAGAATTTTTAATGCCAAGTTTGTTTAGCAGATGTCTTAGTGTTTGTGCTGTAAAATGCAAAATAAAACTTTCAAATGAAGTTCAAATCATCATAGAAGTAAATCAGTATGCACATTAGTGTTTATGGTAAATGGAGTGAAATAGCAAAGTAATGGATCATTGTAATGGCTGCAGGGGGAGGTTCCATACGACCATGGTTTTGTGAGGGGGAAGGGCGGCAAACTTAGACAGCCCCAGCTGAACTATACCTCCCAACTGTCCAGATTTTCAAAGAATGAATAGATTTTTTGCTTCTTATTTTTGGTTTGTTCCTCAAAAATTGTGGTTTTCTGGCAAATGATTTAGGAATTAAGTCACTAAATAATGACACACTAGTTTCAGACTTTATAACCTTCAGAAAAATGCATGCTAAAATAAGACCTGTTCTATCAACTGTCCCAGTTTATACAAGAGCAATTTTTATTACTGTTTATATGTTCCCTCAATATATTTGGCCTTGTCCAGATTTATTGCATTAGCAGGTTGAGAGGTACATGCAAATAAATTGCTTTATAGAATTAGGCATAGCCAAACCTCAACTGTCCCTGATTTTGGCTCAAAATGTTGCTCTTCCCCTAATGATCCCTCCACAAAATAGCAATTTTGGAAGAAAACATGGAGGGTTTACTTTACTTTTATAAATAATTGTAATGATCAGAGTTATACATTACTTTTATTTCAGAAATGCATGTAGATTCTTTAATTTTGTCAGCTGCTCTAAGTTAACTGTGTTATATTAAAATGGTGTCCCTCCTTTGGCAGGTTCCAAGCTGTATTGTCTGGCAATTTTATATTTTTGCATCACATTTTTGGTCTGTTTTTCATAAAATTGCAGTTTTCTGGCAAATTAGTGGCAAATTGTTAAAGACTAAAGTTAGAAAATAATGCAGACGTTTCAGTTTCAGATTTCATACCTTTCAGAAAATTCGTACTGATGCAAGACCTACTACTATTGTATTATCTTTCTAAGTTTATAAGAGCAATATTTAAAAAAAAAGTCCTTATTTTTGGGCCCTTGCCTCACTTTTATTTATGAGTTTGTTGCTGTCAGAGGTTGAGAGGTGTGTGTGTGGTAGGTAGCATACCTCTCGACTGTCCACATTTTGCAGAATGTCCAGATTTTTGCCCCATATTTTTTGTCTGTTCCTCATAAATTTTGTGATTTTCTAGAAAATCATTGAAGGCTGAAGTTGCTAAATAATGACAGACATTTGAGCTTCAGACTTCATGTCCTTTAGAAAAATTCATACTAGCACAAATCCTGTTATTCTAGCAACTTTTTCATACTAGCACAAATCCTGTTATTCTAGCAACTTTCTAAGTTCACGAGAACATTATTTAATATCTGTCCCTGTTTATTTTAGGCTTTGTCCATATTTCTTGCACTAAGTGGTAGGTAGGGGTGTGTGTGTGAATGAAACATCCTAGTTAGTGGTAGCAGGTGGTTAGTAATTTACTCAAGCTCAAAACCTGTACCTTAGTTACAGAAAACAAAAGCATAAAGTCTCTACCCCAACTACCATGCTGCATTTTTCAAAGAACTGACATTTCAGGTTAATTTTCAATTCAAGGAACCGAGTTTGAGTGAATTTATATTATATTACTGAAGAGGCATTACAGCGAATGCCTCTTCATCGACACTAAAAGAGCAAACCGTGAATTACGAGAATGGCCGTAGCTTGGCTGGGGAGGGGGGTAGCAGTTTGAGAGCTGTCAGTACAAATTTGAAAATCCTAGCTACACCCCTGATAGCCAATATCTTAGCATAAAATAATAATAACAATTTTACCTTCTTTACTCACATCATTGCCTCCACCAACACTGAAAATTTAGTTTTCCCTGAAATCATTTTCAAACAAGTCTTACAAACCCTTCAAAGATTAAAAATAATAGTTCACTGGGACCAGCTAATAAACCAGGCTGCATTTTCATCACTGGCAAGTATGCATTATCTGAACCTCTACTGAATCGTTCAACCTCAGCTTATATGCACTGTGTGGGTTTAATACCTGGTGAAGAACCACCACTGTCATTCCCCTACAAATGAAGGCTCTGCTACAAACCCAGGAAATCACAAGCTCATCAGCCTCACCAGCTATATATGCAAAAGCCATAGAACATGTCATAGAAGAATTCATTAATACAGACGTAGTCAACATAAATGACTGAAACCCCTCCTCAATTATTTCAACTTTGTGAAGGGTAGGTCTTGTCTCTTGAAATACACTCATTTGGAAAGGATAAAGACACTGGGTACAGTAGTCACTGAGTGCGTGTTGCTCATCTTGACTTGGCCAATGAAACTAATACTACTCACACCATTCTGTCATTATAAAAAAATTAGATAAAGTTAGCATAAAACCCTATGTCGTCCAGTGGATTGAAAGTTGGCTACTCAACAGATCCCAAATTGTGAAAGCTGCTGTTACCATCCGCTAAATTTAAAAAAATGTAGCTAGTGGGGTTCCACAGGGTTCACTGCTGGGCTCTCTCCTCTTCAGAAATCTTTTTTTTCTTTTTTGAAGACATCTAAACCAATATTCCAGAAATGCGGTTGACCAAGTTTGCTGATGTCTCCAAGTTGGACTCTCTTTTCCACTTACCTTCTGATGCTAAACAACCCCAGAAAGGGATGAAATATGCACATTTCTGGTGCACTGAAAATTGTATCAAGCTAAATGTAAAAAAATGGAAAGTACAGTGTAGTAGCCTCATATGCTATAAATGGTAGTCCTCATCAGACAGACATAGTCATAAGAGACCTTGGAACTTATGTGGACAGCTCTCACCTATATTGATAATCATGTTTCTGCCACAGTCAGGAAATCCTTCTAGTTGGGGCCAATTAATTTCTGAGGGAATATCTTCAAGACCCACTGAAGTAATTATACCATTATACTATTCCCTTTTTAGATGCATCATTGAATACAATGCTCCCTAGTTCACAAGAGCTGCTCTAGGATTGATGTGCTCTTGCTGATCTCTGGAGTGAATCTAAATTGAATCCAAGGTATTCTTTGAAATCTATGGAAAAATAAGTATTTTTATTCACTGTACTGCACTTTTAAACTGTATATTACTGAATTCCCACCTACTTTTAACTGTTTTTAGCTGCTTTTACTGTTTTCCTGTTTCATTGTTTCAACTGTTTGCTCTTTGAGATGATTTTTCCTGCTTCAAATTTGCTGTATGTAGACTGTTTGACATTATCTGATTAGTAAAACCAGCCATCTTACATCCAAACAAAATCCAAGGCATCCTTTGAAATCTGCAGAAAAATAAGTATTTTATTCACTGTACTGCACTTTTAAACTGTGTATTACTGAAGTGCCACCTACATTTAACTGTTTTAGCCATTTTACTGTTTTGCTGTTTCATTGTTTCAACTGTTTGCTGTTTGAGACTTCTTCTTGCACTTTGTATTTTCTAGTACTTGTGCTTTTTATAACATAGACTAGATTCATATTTGCTGAATCTAGACCATTTGACATTATCTGAGCACTAAAACCAGCCATCTTACATTAAGAGGGCCCCCTGCACCCTTGTGGCAGAATTGTGCAGCAAAGGACCCATCTGAGTTGGAGATTGTTGAAATAAGGCTCGGTATTAAGTATTTTCATTGGCCAGCTTGTTTGAAAATTGCTTAACTTGTTTTTAAAAAGGGTTCTCACAGTTGCTACATAAGCCCCACATTTGTGTGGGTTTGCACCTCTTTTAACACAGCTCCACAGAGTTTGGCAATCAGCCACTGTTCTACTATCTTCACCTGAGCAATACAAAGCATCTGATTGCATGAAGCCCACCTTCATGCAGCACTGCACAGTGGAGGTAACCATTGGTGGTTATAGAAGCAAAAGCTAAAGTACATTTATTTTCCCTTACAAGCTGCCCGTGCTCCAACTGAGGAGTCCCTTAAATTGTGCTTAGCTACTCAAAGAGTACCTCAGCTGGGCTTTCTATAGCATTTGACACTTTAACTGAAATTTCCTAATCCATAATAGTCTTGTACATCTTGAGAGCCCCAATAGTATAGACCCAGCATTAAGGCCACAATAAAATCACATCCTTCCTCATTAAAGTAAGAAAATGCACACCTAGTATTATGGATGGTCAGTTCTCCTCTGTTTCTCCTGCCAGCCTGATTGACATAGTTATCCGGCGGCAGTGTAGCAATTGCCTCAGAGACACTGATAACCCACTACTCCTAAACTACTCAACCTCAATTTATGAGAGATGCATATACACTAAGAATTTGAAATCCTTGCTTTCTCGTTCACAGAACAGTGACACTGAACAAGTTGTCAGCTCACATACTACACCTCTTGCACAAACCACACTCTCAACACATAAACTATCATATGCAGAGGTACTCACCAGAAATTTGCCTAAACAGCAGAAACCTCTGAAACACAAACATGCTACCTAATACACACCTAATACAATACCTACAGTACTCAGTACACATAAAACCATAAGTACAAGTGCTCACCAATCAAGCCCCTAAGGCAAAGCACATCTAAACCAAATTTTTTGATCATAGATGACTCCATAGTAAGGCACAAAGATGTCCCACTCACCAGGCTGGATAAGGAGAAGGTTACGGTCAGCTATCTTCCATGTACCAGGATCCACCAGATCACACATACACACTCAAGTGTCTCCACAACAAGTACTGTTATGACTCTATCATAGTTCATGTTGGTGTGAATGACTTGAGATGTACCTCACTAGACTATATGAAGAGAGTTATGACTGAGCTCTCTAAATATGTGTCTCAGGCAGGTATGTCCTTACCCTTGAGTGGTATACTTCCTTCACCTTTGATGATACCACAATATAAACAAAAAATAATTGACTTCAACAGTTGGCTTCGTTTCTGATGTCATTTGAATAGCATCCAGTACCTGTCAGCCTGGGATATCATGGTAGATAGACCACGCTGCTTTGCCAGAGATTGTCTTTATCTGTCTCCTGTGGGATTTTGGTTATTGACTAAGGTTCTTGCCTCCCCCATTGTGCCTTTTTAGGAAATGTCACAATAATAAAATCCCCTACGTAAAAATATCTTCAAAAAGCAGCCACAAGGTTATGCTGCTAAATGCTAGGAGTCTGAACCTAAAATTGCACTCACTGGAAGCAGCCTTCACCTTAGAAGGTGCTGACATCTGTGCAGTTACAAAGACTTGGTTTGAGGCCATGGAAAGCATCCGGGCCATAACGAGTTATGATGCCTTCCAAACATTCAGACCAAAAACTGAAAGTGTGAAAAGTAAGAGAGGTGGAGTGTCAATATTCATCAAAGATAACTACACCTCTATACTGGTTAAACAAAATGATTCCCTTGTACTAATCCATATCCAACTGACTGTAGGTAAGACCCCTCTCCAAGTTATTGCAAGTTATAGGACCCCCTCCATGAACCTGGATACCCACACCGCATACTTGGCTCTACTTGAATAGCACAAGATACAACCAAGCACCCTGGCTTTAGGTGACTTTAACTACCCATCCATAGATTGGGTAAAATATACATGTACTAACATACTTGCCCAAAGGCTCTTAGACTTCATCATCTCCAATGACTTGGATCAGTTGGTTGATACCCCCACAAGAGACCCAAACATTCTGGATCTGGTGCTCACTTACATGGATGATTGTTGCACCACCCCACATGTGTGGCCCTCCCTAGTGAGGTCTAATAATAAATTATGTCATATCTCTCTTCTTATAGTCCAGTGAGGTATGAAGTAAGAGTAACATCTGACCCCCCCCCCCCCACTGGCAGCCACTAGACTAAAAACCTTCTCCAAAGCCAATTACAACCTAATACGTGATGGCATTAATAACTTCATAGCCCCTGCCCTCACTGATGGCATGGAAACCTATACTGGGATTTAAGCCAATGCCTTGTATAAGCATCTATACAAATGTATTGATTGAGACATACCTGATATGACCAAAATAAGATCCACAGGTAAGAACAAGCCTACCTGGTGGACATCCTCCATTAACAGGTTATACAATAAGAGAAAGAAATAGCTATCCACGAGCAGGAATGAACGGTCTCTGAATTGGAAGCATTCCCTCCTCGGCTTAAACAAGTAAATAAGACACCTTGTAAGGCATTCTAACGCTAACTATGAATACAAATTAGCCACCTTCACTAAGGATAATCATAAGGCCTTCTTTAGCTACATCAGAAACCCAGATCTGTGCAGAACTGATCGTTAATAGCGCCACATATACTGAACCCATAGAAATAGCGAACTTGCTAGCTGACAGCTTCAGTGAAATCTTTTCCCCTGTACCCACCACATATCCCCCAAAACATCCCTACCACTTACCCTCCACCTAGTATTTCCAAGGAGCATGTTGTAAACGGTCTCTCCAAAGCCAAAAACATAGCCTCTATGGGACCTGATAATATCCCAGGCTGCATTTTAAATGGATTAAAACAGGAACTAGCTGCACCACTGGGTACTCTTTTTAACCACATTCTAAGCACTGGTTTTGTAGCTGCTGAATGGAAAACAGTAACTGTCATTCCGTTACATAAAGGAGGCACCTCCACTGACCCAGAGAACTACAGACCCATAAGCCTGACCAGCCTAATCTGCAAGACTACGGAAAGAATAATCATGGAGCTTATCAACAATGATATAGAAGACCTACAAACACTCAGTCTGACTCAGTTTGGCTTACTTAAAGGGAGATCCTGCCCCTTGAACTTGGTGGACATCTCTGAGACAGTCACCAAAGCCCAAGAAAAAGGCAAATCCATGCATATGGCCTACCTTGACCTGGCCAAGACCTTTGACACTATTCCCCACTCAGGCATCATTGATAAACTCACCCATCTGGAGATCAACCCATATATTGTCAGGTAGGTTGCAGACTGGCTCACCAGTAGAATGCACACAGTCAAAATAGGTGACTCTACCTCCACCAGCAGACCTATAACCAGTGGTGTTCCATAGGGATCAGTGCTGGGGCCCCTATTGTTTGGCATCTACTTCTCAGATGTACAGACTAAAACAAAAGTTCTATGCCTGACAATGTTTGCTGATGATTGAAAACTGGGTGCAGTCATTGTGTCCCTAAAAGATGTCAACATTCTACAAGAGGGATTTACACCGATAAACAACTGGTGCCAAAGTTATGGGCTAAAACTCAATGAAAAAATGCATTATCATCCCATTCAGCAAGGGCAATGTCCCTGCAGATTACCAAATTAATAACAACACTCTAAGCACACAATCAGTGGTGAGAGATTTGGGAACATAGATTGACAGTAACCTTTCTTTTGACCACCATGTCTCAACAGTGGTAAGAAAGTCTTTCTACATCACTCACCTCATACGTAAGGACATTGCATCCAGAACAAAAGAGGTTATAACTCCCCTGTTCTTCTCACTCATCAGACCAATAATACAGCACAATGCTACCTTTGGCATGTACCTTATCAGGCACCTGCAGCAACTGGAAAGACCTCTAAGGTTTCTTACAAAGAAAATTTAAGGTCTTCAGCATATGTCATATGTTGACAGACTGAAATCAAAGTCACTATACTCTGTGTCTTATAGACTACTTAAAGATGAATTCTGCTTTGCATATAAAGCAATCTCAGATCCTGCTCTAATGGAAATGTTGCATATTTGTAAATCAAATGGCATAAGATATACTTGATCTAGGGAACTCAACCTAGTATGTGACATCAACAGGACTTGCTGGAGAGACAGATATGTCTCACAGAGGTTACTTCTACTCTGGAAAAAACGTTCAATTCAGATGAAGCAGAGCCCCTTGCTGACCCTATTTAAGTATAATTTGGATGACTGGATGGGAAACCACAAATTCACCCCAAGGGTTTCACCTGTGCCCCTCTTGGACAGAGTCAGTAGTTGTTGACTTAGTTCCACTTGATAACTTGATATTCTTGGGAACAGGGTTTTTATTTGGCTAGGCTTGTAAGCACCCTAGAACAATTAACCTAGTAACCTCCTATGATCTTATGATCCTATGAACAAATCCAAGCATACTGGTAAATGGAAAGGTCCCAAAAATTTCCAACCATAAAAATTAAAGACCTTAAATCCTTCACCTGTCCTAACAGATTACCACAACTTTACTTGCACTCCGTAGCCCACCAACTGATCTTTAGTGATATATGTCTCACTTTTTTTTTTTTGGTCACCTCAAGCATCATTTTATGGGCTTGACTCCCAGTACCACTTATCCATGCCAGGTCTACCAGACAGCCACCCATTCTCCTACAATCTCAGATTAATTCCAGTACTGATGTGGCTGGTCAGGGATCTTAAAGGCATCCTGGGGTTCGGCCATCTCTGCTTCCATTGAGGGCTTGATTTATATGCCCTAACTACTTCCCTTTCTCCACACTTACAACATACTCAATTGCATCCAAGGACACATTCCCTATTTGGACCATGCCTTCCCATAGGGACCATCATCAATAAGCACCCTCCCATCCAGGATGGGTACGCCCATCTTTCCTTGTTACTCTATCAGTTGCCCAAGCTAGTAATCAAACCCAGTCAGCTGGGTCATAGTCAGGGTTTTATCCCTATACACTATTGGAGTGGCATAATGTACATCTCCCTTTGCAAGTAATGAAGGATCCAATCCTATTTCACTTCCATGTCTTCATAAAATGAGTGGCTCTACAAATATCCTCACCAAAGACCTAAATTTACACCAGCAAATAAGCAAGATGCTTCTGGATTATGGAATGAGTTACAATTACAAATACATTGGCTGCATTTAGACCTAGTCTTGATGAGTGGATGGGTAGAGTTAAATTTACTCTAAGGTTATCTTGTATGGCTCTGCTCAGTTTGACTGGTGAGCAGCATTAAGCACTGGAAAATGTTGGCAAGAACTTTTGTGTGCCTGCTTGAAGAAGTATTTGGTAAGGCATATTTTGGTCTCTGTGATCACTTGCCTATGTTCCTCACACCATTGCTTATGACTCACTGAGTAATCTATAAATTGAGCTTCCATTCAAGCAAATCTCAACTGACTGAAAAAGCAAACCTAATGAGCTTCCTTTTGCAATTGATAAATGAGTTCTGACAGGTTTTATATATGTATATGTACACACGCGCATACACACACACACACACACACACACACACACATAGTATTATATGATAATTCTATATGTGTGTTAAGGTCAGAAATAACTTCCTGCAAAACAGTTCAACACAGTAGAATAATCTGCTTTAATGTAAAGAACACATGTACGTGGGAGACAAAGAAATCAATGTCTTGCTTCTTCAAATACAAGAAACATAATTTTTTAAACTAATAAAGGTTCTTGGCAGAATATTTTGTATCTATTAAACTATATAAACAGACCAATAAAAATTAAACACCTTTGTATTATTTTACCTACTAAGAACCTGCACTATGTCTGCACTTCCTAGGGAACTAAGGAAGGCAAACCTGTCACAGTCCATCCTCAAAACCTTGTACAGTGGGATCATTGAGAACATCCTCTCAAATAACATCATAGTTTGGTATGGTAACTGCAAAGCATCTGACCGCAAGGCTCTCCTGAGCGTAGTAGCTCATCAGAAAAAGTCATTGGTTCCTCGCTCCCATAAATGGATGATCTGCACAAGACTTGCTGTGTGGGAAGGGCTAGGAAGATAATCAACAATCTCACTCACCCTGCACATGGCATGTACTTCTGCCTTTCCTAGGGCAGGCAGTATAACAGCTTACACTGCAAAACATCTAGACTGAGCTTCTTACCTCTATACATAAGGCTGCTGAACTTGAATGCCAGTGAATAATCAGATCAGTTTGCCACTTGCTGTGAAGTATCATCTGTAGTAATCACTCTGGCAAATTGCTTCAATAGCTGGTACAGTTAGCCTGATTTCTTATGCTATTACTTCCTGAATGTGCAATAGTCAGGAGTGAGTTACCACTCCATACATGTGCAATATGAACATCAGAATATATCATATTACAACTAATGAAGTGCAATAGTCTAAGCAAACACAATGTAAAGTCATACCCTGGGATTCATTAAACTCTACCCTGAGTGGAGGAATAGTGCAGCAGCTGCTGCACGGAACATGGCCACTGAGCGATTCAGCAAAGGGCTACCTGGATGCGCACAAGTGTTCCTACAGCATTCCTGCATGGACACCACTGTCTTATGCTAATTATCTCATTTGCTGGTGAAAACCATGCAAATGAGGTGAATTAGTGATTCAGCAAGCAGGCAGGTGTTCGTGCAGGAATTGCGTAACCTGCAGAAATATATTTAGTTACTAGCTGAATACATTTCTGCAAATGAGAAAACGGTGGAAAATATATGGCCATTGGCATGAAAAATAGTTTTAATTTTTTCAAATAAAACTTTTTCTTTGGCCGATCTTGGCCATTTAAGCATAGGGCAGTGGCGAGCAAATGGGATCTTGCCGAAAATAAAAGGGGAAAATCAATTTTTACAGAAATCTCCATTTTGGCATTATAGTCAATGGCATGCAGAATGAAAACAATACCAAGGAATAGTGATTGCTAAGAGCAAAGGCCCAGTGTAAGTGTGGTAACTATGGAGTAAGGCAGTGGTGTATGCAAATGAGGGGAGTTATACTGAATCACACATTTCTTCTAAGTGTCAGACTGCACCTAACTGTGTAGGTGCTCTAACACCACTGTGTAGACAGGAGGAGCAACTAACATGAAAAGGAGGTGTGTCATGCTTGCTGTAAGCACATTGGAGCTCAGTGGCCCATGTTTTCCCTTAGCTAAGCACACCTAAAGAAGGGTGTGTGTGTCTGAGGCTGTATTGTCTTATTCCATGAAATGCAGAGTGTGTTTGCATACAGGCAGGGCCAGTTCTGCTTAAAACTGTTTACTTTAGCTAAACAGGTGTGCATGGTGCGAACCGGGCCTAAAAAAAAAAAAAATAACAAAGAAATAGCAGAACTGTTTACAACTGAGCACCTGGTATTAGCAGCGCTCACCGGGGCTTAAATGGGGAGGAAATGGGAAGAGAAAACAGCAGAAGGAAGGCAATCAAGGAGAACTATCATAGCTGGCAAGTGGAATGTGGAATGTATCCGAATCAGATAATTACACAGGCAGCAGCCCGGCACACTACTATAAACTATGCTAACACCTTTCAGTCTGTTTTTTCCCACAAACTCTATACCACTGGTGTACACATTCGGGGGAATTTTAAACTGACAAATCTAACAAAACATGTTAAGGGCTGCTGTTGCTCTGATCTATCACTATGTGCTAGAGACTAAGGGTGTTGAGGAGGATAATGCTGACAACCAACTCAGACTGAGGAGGAGGAGAAGAATGTTCAGACCCAGGGTAACCTACCAGGGGCTACATGATCTGGAGATAGTAGAGTGCTACAGGGTGGACAGGGACATATTTCACCAACTTGTTCAGCTGTGCTGACCTCACCTCAGGCCCAGAACCAGCAGAGGGGAACTGATCCCAGTGGATTCCAAGGTGTGTGTAGCCTTAAGAATACTAGCTGTAGGTACTTTCCAAAGACCAACTGGGGATATCATGGGGGTCTCACAGGCATCAGCACCCAGGATACTCCACCAGTTCCTGGATGCCATGCAACCACATGCCACTGAGCGCATTTACTTCCCCAGCACCCATGAGGAGAGGACCAGCAATATGCATCTCTTCTACTGTGTAGCAGAATACCTAGAGGTACTGGGTGCCATAGACTGCACGCACATCCACATCAAAGCACCACCCAGTGACCAGGATAGGGTCTACCTAAATTGCAAGGGGTTCCACTCCATCAACTGCCAGGTCATGTGCGATGCCCAGAGCATTATCATGAATGTATGTGCTAGCAGCCTTGGAAGCTATCATGACTCCTGCATATGGCATTCATCACAGGTGTATCAGGCATTCCCCAGTGGGGACATCCCATATGGCCATCTGGTGGGGATGCTGGCTATGCACTGGAGCCATGGATGATGACATCCATCAGAAATGCACACACACCCACACAAGAATGCCATAATGAGACACATGCACAAACCATGATCATTACAGAGCATGTATTTGGGATGCTCAAGTCATGGTTCCACTGCCTTGACATATCTGGTGCAGCCTTGCAGTACTCTCCAACCACATGTGCACACATGTTCATAGTTTGTGCAATGCTACACAATATGATCCTGTGGAAACAGCTGCCACAGGAACAAAATGGGGAAGGGCTATACAGCCCCCCACCATTGCCAAGGTCTCCACAGGCACAGAGGGACTCAGAGGAGGAGCATCCTGAGCCTGCCCCTGTAGGCAGATGGAGGCGTGCCCAGTATACCCTGTCCTTGGCAAAATGGCAATGCATAGCACATACACTGACACTGTAAGGCCTGAGGGACTGACCTCTCTCTCTGACTTGCACACACAGTAAAATGGATACCAAAAATCACACCACCTATACCTTACCATGTATAGGCAGTGTATTGTGTACATCCAACATAGTCAGCCCTCAAGCACCATCCTCACAACAGCCTTAGGCACAAGGTAAGTCAATCTCCTTAACAAAATAAATGAATGGAGTGGAATGTTCTGATAGCATATCTATGGTATTGATCAAGTATGCAAGGGAATGGGGTGGCTTACTGGGATAGCAGCAGACAACTGACAGCTCTGTGGGACAGCAGGAAGTTTATCCCCAGTACTGGCCTAGCCACACCATGCAATACCACCCTAGTTGACAAATACCACTGCAGTGGGGGGTCATAGGTCACATTCATAGATGTCAAAGTGGGGGGCCCATACCCACCCCCCCAGCCTCACCCAGTAGATCAGCTATAGAAAACCATACAGAAATGTCTGGCAAAGGCCCCCACATGGCAACATCCATGAAATCCCCAGCTACAGACTTTTACACAGTGATATTGCAGCAGGTCTGGCAGTGGCAGTATGGCTTTGAAAGGTAAGAAGTCTGAAACTACAAATATTTATGCCAGAACAATTCTGACCTGTGGTCGATACTGTTATGCCTGTAGTCTCAAAGATAGGGCACACCACTTTGCTAAATGGGACCAAAATGTTAAGCAAATATCAGCACAGTCTCTGCAAATGTGTATTGTGTACAGATGTGTCCTGCCCCCCATAGTCCCAATGAAATGCAGTAACATGTCCCACGCCTTAAGCAGCATCCAACCGTCAACTAGAGTGATGGCTCAACACAAACAGAAAGCAATTGTCAGTAACACCCACAGTCAAATTACTGGTACTATCCCAGGGTTGTCTACTGCCAGCAGCCTGGGAACATACGATCATCAGAATGCACTACCTTGCTACAGATGGTCTGCATCTGTCACACCTGGCCTGCAGGCCTCTGGCAAATGCCTATGCCTCACCCATAGTGCCCTGTTAGGGAGTGTCATGGGGTCCATAATACCAACATAACTCAGTCTACAAAATGCAAAGAAAGGCCATGCTGCTAACTGTTAGGAGAAAACCTGCCAATGTCAGAGAGCCAGAATCTGGACAAAGCCATGAATAATGGGGTGAAAAAGGTCCAAAGAGAAGGACACCATTGAAATACTGCTCTAATAATGTTATAAAGTTGATGGAATGATTGCAGTAGCATGGAATGTCTAATGAGTACGAAGTCTGAAACTGCAATGCCAACTGTCAGTAATATCTGATTCAACCCTGAGTGACTTGCAATACACTTTTCCTTGAAAACCACACTTGTTTGGGTAACCAACAAGATATCTGTGTCATGGATGTGGGCATTCTGTGATACTCTGTACAGTCAACAGGCAGGGCTAGGAGTCTAAACATGGGAATGCACTCATTGCAGGCAGTCCTAACCCTGGAAGATGGTGACATGTCTGCACCCACAGAACCCTGGCCCATAGCCATGGGGAGTAACACATCCTTCTCTGATCACTCATCCTATGCAACATCCTGATCCCAAAATGTGGCCATCCAAGCAAAATAAGGTGGGCCATACATACTGAGACAAACACACACCTCCAGGATGGTCAAACAGTTTGATACACACAAAACCCTCCAAGTGCAGTCAGCCATTCAGAAGACCCCTATGGAAAGTACTGGTAGCAACAGGTAAACATATCTGACCCAGGACACCCACCCCCCACATATCTTATCACCTACAAATCTATCCAGAGTCTGTCTGCCTGTCACCCTGATCCTGTCTGACTTATATTACCCAACTGTGGACTGGAAATCAGACCAGGCCAGAACATAAATGCACAGAGATTCCACCATTATAATATATCACCAAGGTGCTGGACTGTTTCCACAGCACCAGCAGTCAATTGCTTGTAGGCACACCTCTCAACAGGCTGGATTGTGCAAGAATGAGTAGCATTTGGCCATAATCCTGGTGTGTGCATCATCCATCCTGTATTCCTCTGGTAAATCACTGTGATGATTTGAGGAGGTATGTCTCGATGTACTGAAACAATACATGACAGTGTCAAATGGCATATATGTCAGATGTCTGCTAAAACAAGCCCTGTAACCCTAGCAACCCATACATTACTGAGAGAAAGTCACAATCACTGTATGGCCCATTGTCTCCCTATTTTGATAGGCTATCTCCAGATATCCTTTACCAACAGGTTGAGAGGTATGACTGTAGCACAAAACACACCAGACTGAGTACAACAATCCCTGGAATGCAGTCCCACATGTACTACAGAAGGTCACACTGGGCATGCTCATACACTTTGAGAAATGTCAGTAGGATCTAGGAATGAACAGACCTTCCCCACCCAGTGAACTTCTCATTGCCCTACTTTAGCAGTCCTGAAGATGTCTGTCACCATAGAAGTCACTTTTGTCAGGCTGTAGACCTATACATTCTGTAGCATGTGTGATAACTGTGTAACACTATAGTACAAATAACTAGTTATGT
Organism: Protopterus annectens; assembly: GCF_019279795.1. NCBI lineage: Eukaryota > Metazoa > Chordata > Ceratodontiformes > Protopteridae > Protopterus > Protopterus annectens. The sequence continues at coordinate 948,737,327 of NC_056735.1, forward strand.
AGGAATTCTAATCTCAGTCCTGGCAAATGTGAAAGTGTGTGTGTGTATGTGTGTTTACAAGGTAAAGCGTATGGGTCCATTCAAACCTAGTACACTTCCCCTTCCTCTACTTTAGCAGTCCTCCAGATATCAGTCACCTTAGAAGTGCCTTTTGTCAGGCCTCAGCCCCATAAGCTCTGTGGCACATGTGATAACTGCAAAACACTATAGTACAAATAACTACTTAGGTAGGAGTTCTGATCTCACTCCTGGCAAATGTCAAAGTGTGTGTGTGTGTGTGTGTGTGTGTGTGTGTGTGTGTGTGTGTGTGTGTGTGTGTGTGTGTGTGTGTGTGTGTGTGTGTGTGTGTGTGTGTGTGTGTGTGTGTGTGTGTGTGTGTGTGTGTGTGTGTGTGTGTGTGTGTGTGTGTGTGTGTGTGTGTGTGTGTGTGTGTGTGTGTGTGTGTGTGCGTGTGTGTTTACAAGTGAAAGCTTTTGGGTCCATTCAAATCCAGTACACTTCCCCTACTTTAGCAGTCCTGCAGATATCAGTCACCTTAGAAGTGCCTGTCATCAAACCTCAGCCCCATAAGCTCTGTGGTGCATGAGATAACTGTGTAACACTATAGTACAAATAACTAGTTAAGTAGGAGTACTAATCTCAGTCCTGGCAAATGTAAAAGTGTGTGTGTGTGTGTGTGTGTGTGTGTGTGTGTGTGTGTGTGTGTGTGTGTGTGTGTGTGTGTGTGTGTGTGTGTGTGTGTATTTACAAGTAAAAGCTTTTGGGTCCATTCAAACCCAGTACACTTCCCCTTTCCCTACTTTAGCAGTCCTGCAGATATCAGTCACCTTAGAAGTGTCTGCCATTAGGCCTCAGTCCCATAAGCTCTGTGGTGCATGTGATAACTGAGTAACACTATAGTGCATATGACTAGTTAGGTAGGAGTTCTACTCAGTCTCTGCAAATTTAAAAGTGTGTGTGTGTGTGTGTGTGTGTGTGTGTGTGTGTGTGTGTGTGTGTGTGTGTGTGTGTGTGTGTGTGTGTGTGTGTGTTTACAAGCAAAAGCTTTTGGGTCCATTCAAACCCAGTACACATCACCCATTGCCATACTTTACAAGGGGTGTTGATGTTCCTCACCTTAGAAGTACCTTTGGACAGGCTCTCCCTAAAAGCTCTGCGGCACATGCGATAAATGCGTAACACTCTAGTAGCAATAAATAGATAGGTAGGGGTTCTAATCTCAGTCCTGGTGTGTGTGTGTGTGTGTGTGTGTGTGTGTGTGTGTGTGTGTGTGTGTGTGTGTGTGTGTGTGTGTGTACCATCCCATTGGGGGTGGGTTTTGCTACTTTTGTACATGTCCCTTGCTACTTTTGTACATGTCCTAGTGTCCACATTTAAGGCCCTCAGTTGTCATCCACTATAGAGGGACCTGTAGACACTCTGCAGCCCTATAAGCATTGTGCCATGTGCAATAACTATGTGACAGTATGGAATAGATAACAAGATAGGCTGCCCATCTAATTCTTGGATATCACTCCCCACTCAGAAATCATACACAAACACAGTCAGGTAGGCAGCCACACCTACATCAGTAAATGGCCTGCAAACCGGCTCACAGATAGAACCCACAGTGTGAAAGCAGAGGACTCCATGTCAGACTGCTGAACAGTCATGAGTGGAGTCCCACAGGTTGTGGACCTTGGTTTCCTCATGTTTGGGATCCACACCTCTGAGGACCAGCCCAATACAAAGGTGCCCTGGCTGACAATGTTTGCAGATAACTACAAGGTGGATGCTATTATTACCCCCATGTGAGGTTGACATCATTCAGAAAGGCATCTCTGAAACCTATGATTGTTGTCAGAACCCAGGACATAAGCTCAATACCAGATGATGTGCCGCCATCTTGTTTGAGTACGACATGGTTCCCATAAAGTAATACATTGATGGTAGTCAATTGAACACTGCTGTTGGTATAATGGAACTGGGAACACAGGTTGACAGTGAGCTGTATGGTGACCACCACAGTGCTACTGTCTTCTGAACATTCTTCCATGTGTCACTTCTCCTGACTAAGAGTGTTGAATCCAGGAAGTAAAAGGACAGTGTTTCCCTGTACACACCCCTCAGTAGGCCAGTCAATGTGTACTATGGCCCATTTTCCATGTACCCCACTGGACACCAGCAACAACAGGAGAGGCTGCAACTGTCCCTCACAAAGAGGATCTTAGGTACTACACACTTGCCTCATATGGACAGACTCCAACTGCAATGAATCTCTGTCTCACATTGGCTACTTAGGTGTGATCTCTGCCTGACATACACAGCCATGTCTGACCCAACCCTGTCAGGAATGCTACATCTGAGGACACCAATCTGTCCACACAACATGCCCCAGATACCCCAACCCCATCCTCACAATCAACAGGACATGCTGGAGAGACAGGTTCACAATCCAGATACAGGCCATGACATGGAATAGACGCCACATGCATTTCCTGCCGAGCACATCACTAGCAAGAGAAATCAGCAGTGGATGGGGAATAGAATACCCACCCTGGGGATCACTCCATTGACTACACTCAGTAGACACACTGGGGAGTATCGTCAGGTGGCATGATGCCAGTGTATCCCCATGGGCTAGCCTTGTAAAGCCTCCATGGCCATTTGTCATGTACACACCTATGACTCTTTGAACCCATGGATCTCAGTACTGTCAAGTGTGTGTGTGCATTAGTGTGTCTGAAAGTGTTTGTGAGTGGGTAAACATGTGGGTGAAAGTAGTTGGTGGTCTGTCTCACCCAGTCCTACTACCATTGCCATACCTTACAAGTGCTGTAGATGTTATTTACTATATGGGTACCTTGGGACACTCTGTGGTGTGTGCAGTAACTGCATAAAACTATAATGCCAATAATCACATAGCTAGGGGTTCTAATATGAGTCCTGCCAAATGTGTGTGTGTGTGTGTGTGTGTGTGTGTGTGTGTGTGTGTGTGTGTGTGTGTGTGTGTGTGTGTGTGTGGGTGTGTGTGTATGTGTGTGTGTATTATTGTGTGTGTATATGTGTAGGTTACAGCATTTTGTGGCCTTTTGTCATCCAGTACATCCCCATTGTCATAATTTGCAAGGCCTGGTGATGTCCTCCGCCTTAGAAGTACCTTTGGACATGTAGAACTCCATAACCTCTGTGGTGCATGCGATAAATGCATAACAATGTAGTAACAATAAATAGATAGGCAGGGGTTCTAGTCCCAGTCCTGGCAAATGTGTGTGAGTGAAGAGTATCTTGTGTGCATTTGTCTGCGAATGACATCCACTGGATGGTATGGATTCATATTTTATGCCATGGTACACACAGTACACATTCCTAAGTCTACTATGTGAGGTCCACTGTTCGCATTAACTGTAGTGGTATCTGTAGACACCTTTCAACCCCATAAGCCCTGTGCAACAGTATGGAATAGTATGGTATGAATAACAAGATAGGATAGTCTGCTAATGTCAGTACTGGCAAGTGTGTGTGTGTGTGTGGGTGTGTGTGGGTGTGTGTGTGTGTGTGTGTGTGTGTGTGTGTGTGTGTGTGTGTGTGTGTGTGTGTGTGTGTGTGTGTGTGCATGTGTATGTGTGTGCATGCGCATTGGTGTGTATAGCAGTGGTTGTGAGTGTGTAGACTTGTATGCGACACTATTATGAGTACTCACACACCCAATACAGCCCCCATTGCCATACCTTACAAGGCCACATGATGTTATTCACCTTACAAAAAATTGCTGAAACCTGTGTTCTGAGATACTGCCTTACAGACTATCTGCAAATATACAGAGCTGAGTATATATTTTTTATTATAGAGTTTGTTAATTGTTGCTTAGATCTCTGTTGAAACTGTTGTCTCCCTGTTCTGAGAGACTTATCTGCAAATATACAGAGATGAGTATATTTTTTTGGTTTTAAAGTTTGTACTGTTAGTTGTTGCTTAGATCTCTGTTGAACCCCCCCCCCCCATTTTCTGCCATGTCTTCAGTTGGTATAACTGGTTTTTACAGCTTGTGTGTTATCTGACTCAAGGATCACTTAATTTGACCTGTTATTAACAGCCTGCATTTAAATTGCTGGAATCTGTGTTCTGAGAGACTGCCTTACAGACTATCTGCAGATATACAGAGCTGAGTATATATTTTTTGGTTATAGAGTTTGTTAATTGTTGCTTAGATCTCTGCTGAAACTGTTGTCTCACTGTTCTGAGAGACTGATCTGCAAATATACAGAGTATATTTTTTTAATTTTAAAGTTTGTACTGTTAGTTTTTGCTTAGAGTTCTGTTGAAACTGTTTTGTCCCACCCCCTCTCCCTATTTTTGGTTTGTAGTTTAAATTTGGTGGCTTTTGCAGTTGCCCGCCCCACTGTAGATTTGATCTGGGACACTCCCTCAGTCCCATCTCTTTATCACATTCTACCTAATAAACTCTTTCTACACTTTCTTTTAGTCCTTTTTAATTTAATTGCATTTTTTAAACTGTGTTTGGTCTAATATTGCTACATACTCAAGTGTGCTAGCTTGCACTGCATGTGAATTGTTTTTACTAGTGTTTTTGTTACTTTTCTGTAAAAAAAAAAAAAAACTGTAAGCCTGTTTCCTACATTTCCTGTAACTAGTGTTCCAGATACAGATTTGCTGTATCCAGGACTGTATGTAAGCTTCTGAGCCCCCCAAGCCATTCTGTGTTGGAGGGAAGCCTTCTAGCTTATCAGTGGGAGTGGTAAGCACTAGGTAACCTGTCTAACACATAAGGAGTGGTTCTGGCCCAGAAATTGTAGTAATTGGCCTTTTGGGCAATCTTCCATCGCTCTCAACTTTCTGATTCGAAAGCCTGCATTTGCACTTGTTTCTGTCCTGTAACTCTTCTAGTGCAGATACAGATTCTTAGTTTTAGCACTTAAATTTGCTTATTCATGCTCAGCACTTGCTCAGAACTTGTAAGCACTAAATAAGTTATTAATTACTATAGCACTCAATCTTCCTCATTACCTAGAGGAAAACAGTTTTTGTACTTACTTTTCTCACTGGCTTAGAGAAAAACAGCTCTTGTACTCACGTTCCTCACTTATCTAGAGGAAAATAGTTTTTTATTCAGGCATGTCCAAGGGTCAGCTCCCAGTGTTCTCTCCAGTCTATTTGATGAATCTGGGCATCTTGAGGCAATGTAGAAATTGCCTTATGTACACAGACAACCCTCTCCTCCTACCACCCATCACTACAACCTGTGAGAGATGCACTTATCTAGCCAAACTGGAGGTAAAGCTCTCTCCAACCAAGACTGAACTTGACAGTCATGAGGAGAAGGTAAACATTTGCACCACACCACACTCATCACATAGTCTCACTAAATCTACACCACCAAAATCCACACATAGTACACAAAAACATTTGTGGAGGCTCTCAATAATAATCTGCCTAAGCAACAGAGACCTCCAAAGCAGAAAATCAAGCAACCTCTATCTCCCAACACAACCCAAATGACACATAGCCCACAGACTCAGTGTGCCACTCTACCACAGCCAATAAGGCAAAACAACGTACCCAACACACTAGTCATAGGTGACTCTATAGTCAGGCACACTGATGTCCCACTCACCAGGCTAAACAAGGAGAAGGTTACTGTCAGCTGCCTGTCAGGTGCCAGGATCTGCCACATAACCCACACACTCAGGTCACTCCACAACAAGTACAGTTATGACTCTGTCATTGTCCATGTTGGTGTGAATGACCTGAGACGTACCTCCCTGGACTACATGAAAAGAGACATGGAAGAGCTCTCCGATCTTGTAGCCCAGGCAGGTATGACCCTAGCCCTGAGTAGCATTCTGCCATCACCCAGAATGATACCGCAGTACAAGGACAAAATGATTGACTTCAACAATTGGCTAAGCTTCTGGTGTCATTCTAAGGGGATCCAGTATCTGTCTGCTTGGGATGACATGGTCGACACACCATGATGCTTTGCCACAGATGGCCTGCACCTGTCGACCCTGGGATTCCAAATACTGGCTAAGGCTCTTGCTGCCCCTATAGTGCCTTTTTTAGGCAGGGTTCAAATAACAAATTCACCACCATAACAGGAACAAGCAAGCAAAAACTGAGGGTAATGCTACTCAGTGCTAGAAGTCTAAATCTCAAAATGCACTTACTCGAGGCACTCCTTAAAATGGAGAACATCGATATCTGTGCAGTGACTGAGACCTGGTTCAAAGGCTCCAGAGAGCACCCCTGCACTACCAGGCTATCACTCATACCACACGTTTTGGCCATGTAACCTGAACCGAAACACCAAAGGCAGAGGTGTGCCCATATTCATTAATGATATCAACACCTCCAGGCTAGTTGCTCAGCATAATGCATCTGAGGTTATCCAAGTGCAACTAACTCTGGGCAAAACTGCAATCCAAATTGTAGCTTGCTACAGATCCCCCACCATGCCCCAGGATTCCCACTCCTCTTTTCTTGATGTACTGGAAAATATTAGGGTTCAACCAAACACCCTAATAATGGGCGACTTCAACCACCACACCATTAACTAGGAAAACTACTTGTGTACCAACTCCTTAGCTCAACGCTTTCTGGAATTCATAAACTCCAATGCCCTAGATCAACTTATCCACACACCCACCAGGAGCAACAATATCCTAGACCTAGTCATTACCAACACGAGTGACCGGTGTTCCACACCTGAAGTCAACTCCTCGTTGGTCCGATCCAACTATAGGCTAATCACCCTTGATATCCACATCCTGCCCCACCCCCCATTAAGGAAACCACAGTAAAAAATTTCTCCAAAGCCAACTTCACGCTTCTTAAGACAGAAGTGATGAACTTCATGACACCCATGCAGATGGACAATACAGTTACAATTGCTGAATCCTACACAAATGCACTCTATAAGCACTTACACGAGTGCATGGATTGTGCTATCCCAAAAAGAACCAAGATGCTATCCTCCAAAAAAAGGAAGCCAATCTGGTGATTCCCTGCCATAAACAAACTGTACAACAGAAGGAAGAAACTGTTGCAAAAGAGAGTAAAATCCCATAAGTGGAGGAGCTCGCTGTCAGCCTCAGTAAGAAGCTGAGATCCCTTATAAGATCCTCCAAAGCTAGCTACGAAAACATAATTGCCACTAATTCCAAGGACAACCACAAAGCATTCTATAGCTATGTCAAGAATCTCGATGGCAACACCTAGATCTGCTCGGAGTTACAGTACAAAGGCAAAAAAATTACAGAACCAACTGATATTGCCAACATCCTGGCAGATAGGTTCAGTGCTAACCTACCCCCCCACCCCCTAAAGGGCCCATATCTATACAGGAAGAATGTAGAGTCCCTGTAATCACAACTACGCAGGTAAAAGCTGCACTTTCTAAAGCCAAAAACACAGCATTCATGGGACCGGACAACATCCCAGGCTGCATTTTAAATGAACTTCAGAACGAACTGGCTCCACTCTTAAGCACCATGTTTAATAATAGCCTCGCATCAGGCTTTGTGCCCACTGAATGGTGCACAGCAACAGTTATCCCACTTCACAAAGGGGGAGCCACCACTGATCCTGGGAACTATCGACCTATTAGCCTGATGAGCCTGGTCTGCAAGGTCATGGAACATATCATCATGGAACTCATAAACAAAGATATTGATAACTTTCAAACTCTGGATCCCACCCAGTTCGGGTTTGTGAAAGGCAGATCATGCCTCCTGAACCTGATTGACATCTTTGAGGCAGTCACCAAAGCCATAGATGAGGCTAAGGTGGTTCACACAACCTATCTTGACCCCGCCAAGGCTTTTGACACCATCCCCCATTCTGGAATTATAACTAAACTCTCTAAACTAGGTATAAATCCCTACATCACAAGATGGGTTGCCAACTGGCACACTGACAGAAACCACACTGTAAAAGTTGCAGATTCCAAATCTGACCTCAAAGCAGTGACAAGTGGAGCACCATAGGGTTCCGTCCTGAGACCTCTCCTGTTTGGTATCTACTTCTCTGAAGTACAGGCTAACACAGAAGGCCTCTTGCTAACTATGTTCGCAGATCTCTGCAAACTAGGAGCCATAGTCAAGTCCCCAAATGATGTGGACATCCTACAGAAGGGCCTCAGTGAGACAGATGCCTGGTGTCAGAGCCATGGCCTCAAGCTTAATGTCAAAAAGTGCAGTGTCATCCCCTTTGGTAAAAACTCTGTACCCATGAACTACCACATAGGCAGCAATCTAATTAACACTGAATGCGTGATAAGAAACCTTGGGACCCAGGTGGACAGTAGCCTCTCCTTTGATAGTCACATTGCCACAATAGTCAGGAAGACATCTGCAGCAGCTGGAAAGGCCACAGAAGTACCTCACAAAGAGGATTACTAGCTTCAAACAAATGCCCTACACTGAACACCTCAAAAAACTCCAGCTTTACTCCGTAGCATATTGCCTACTCTGAGGTGATCTCTGCCTAACATATAAAGCTATGTCAAACCCAGAGCTGTTGGATATGCTACTCCTAAAGAAATCCCAATCCCTCCGAGCTACATGCTCTAGGGACCTAAACCTTGCTAGCACAACAAACAGGACATGCTGGAGGGATAGATTCCTGTCCCAGAGACTTCCCATACTCTGGAACAGGCTACACATCAATGTCAAGAAAAGTTCTTCATTAGCACTCTTCAAGAAAAATCTTGATGAGTGGATGGGAAATAGGAAATACACCCTGGGGAACACTTCTGTGTCTCTGCTCAACAGTGGCACAGGAAAATAACTTTCTTGGGTGGCATAAGCCAGGGAACCTTGTTGGTTAGGATTACATAGGCCCTTGGGCCGATAGCCTAGTACCTACCTATGAACCTATGAACAGATACCTTGTAACACTCATCACACTAGTAGTCCTATGCTACCTGCAATAACCGCATAATAGTGTGGTACCACAACTTGATGGGTAGGGGTTCCAAACACAACACTGGCAACTGTGTGTGTGTGTGTGTGTGTGTGTGTGTGTGTGTGTGTGTGTGTGTGTGTGTGTGTGTGTGTGTGTGTGTGTGTGTGAACAGTATTCACTGTGTGTTTGGTCAACACAATATCCTCTGGGGTTGAGGACATTAGCAATCTGAGGTGTGTTCCACCCACCACACTAACCATTGTCCACTATACTAGAGCTGATGTCAACCACCATAGACTGAGATACAACCCCTCAGCCTTATAATCTGTGAGGCACATGCAAGAACTGTTACACAGACCTGGGAAATGTGTGCAGATACAGCTGTACCCCAACAATGAAGTGGTCAATGTGTTACTACACTGCCATATTGCTTGTTGGTGATGTCTGCAGGGCTACATCCTGCTGACACACAGACACCTGAAACACAAACAGAATAGAGCATGTTTGAATACATTTGCTTAGTGTTACTACCACCAATAATGCATCATGGCTAAAAAGGTACATACACACTCTGGTGTTTACCCATTACACATACCAGATGACAACACCTTACACAGCTACACTGTACTAAAGTCAATATCTCTGGCCATGGACACAGGAACTGGGCCTGCCAAGGGTATCACTGGCACCACCAGGGCTGAGTCTAGATGCAGTACTACTCCCCGCTGGTGACTGCTGCCTCCTGGATCTGCATCCCTGTTAGGACCAGCCAGGATCACGTACCCATGGCCTGCTGTGTCATGGCATGGACAGCACACCCCCTTCAGTAGTTCTGGTGGTACTGGCAACATGGGAATGTGATTGTGAATGGCCACGTAGACCCTCAGCTGATCATGGTGCTGCCCTACAGCCATGTGGCTGCTGGCCAGTGTCTGCCAAATGCTTAGGCACAGATATTCCATAGTCAAGGAGTGCCAATGTCTCCCTCCACCATCTATCCATGACCCCAGTATGCTCACAGATGGCTGCAGTGAGTTCATATTGCCACAGACACCAGGGGCGTGGTCATTCATGACCCTGCATATATGTCTGGTATTACATTCATTACGTGCCTGTGCCCTCATGACAGACTGAAACATGGGTCTGGTTACTGCTGCCATGGCACTTGCAACAGGGGCATGATGGGCTACAATCCTCCTCCAAGCACCCCTGCCCATCTGCCTGTGTGGGACCTCACCAGCACTCTGGCTATGGCTAGTGCCTGCACCATTACTTGCCATAGTCACCACAGTAGCCTGTTCCATGCCGCCACCTACCAACTGTCCATTATCTGTGGCCACTGGTGAAGGGGTATATGTGGGCATTGTGATTATGTGCAGGAATTGTTTGAACAATAGTGGCATGCCAACCGATTGCACAGTATCAGCCCCTGACAACCCCACCTGTGCCTCAATATGACTATCATCATGGTCAGAGTCTGCAGAGACACTTACATCAGTATGAGAGCAGAAGGGACTGTAGCCACCATGTTTACCTGTGAGGGAAAAACAACATATGTAAATCACTACTGGCACTATAAGGTTTGCTGGTACACACGCACACACACACACATACACACACACACACACACACACACACACACACACACACACACACACACACACACACACACACACACACACACACACACACACACACACAGGTGAGGTGCCTCAAAGGCATTACACAGACCTCACATTAGCCGACTGGGGACATTCACAACACACAGTCATATAGTAACATACACACTCTGGGTGGACCCTCAGCATCATGCAGTGCAGCCCTTTAATTACTGTTACTACTAATATACACCTCTGGGATACGTGAGTGGTGTTAGTAGGTGATGGCCCTTCACCTACTACACACTGCACCCATGTAAATTATTGCTGTTCACCTGAGTAGCACAGTGGCAACCCCTACAGAACATAGCCCCAACTGTACAGGGTTTTGCTGAATGTCTACATGTGTGGCTCATATGTTTGATCTGATCCTCATAAATCCTGTGTTTGCCTGATACATTACTGCATTGTCCTCTGGATTGGTGCCACTAAGTAATGTCCTAATTGGAGGTGCAGACTGCATAACCTGCAGTACATGTATTTTAAAACAAAGCTGGTTACTCAAACAACTTCCTAAGCTTACAGTGGATATAGTAAGTGTACACACACTTGTTAACATGCCAGGTTTTCTTGATATATCACATGAGACCTCAGAAATCAGGTCATAACATTGCTATTATTTCATATGACATATGACCTGTGCAATCCAAATGAAGAACATACACATCAGTTACAGGTAACATCTGGTAACTGAAATAGGTACAATAGGCTGGTTGCATGAGTGTGCACACCCTTAAAGTAATACTCTGTTAAAGCAACTTCTGATTTAATCACAGCATGCAGTCCTCTAGGGAAGGTGTCTATCAGCATGGCACATCTTGACTTGCCAGTGTTTGCACACTCTCCCTTGCAAAACACCTCAAACTATGTCAGATTGCAAGGGCATCCTCTGTGCACCGTCCTCTTTAGGCCACCCTGAATATATGCTATTAGACATAGGTGTGGGCTCTGACTAGGCCAGTGCAGAGCATTGCATGTGTTCTGGTGAAGCCATCCTTTTGTTGATACGGATGTATGGTTTGGGCCATTGTTGTGTGGAAAGGTGGAATTCCTCACCATTCACAGCTATGTGGCAGACACCAGAACATTTTGGAGCCACAAGGGACCAGTATTTGGAACTGTTCATAATCCTGTCTAACTTGGCTACAGCTTCAGTTCCAGCTTGTGAACAGCAACACCAAAGCAGGACACTGCCATTCCCATGCTTCACCATGGGGATGGTGTTGTTGTGGTGATGTGCAGTGGAGATATTGTGCCAAACACATCTGTCAGAATTGTGACCACTGAGTACAACCATGGTCTCATATTACCATAACACATTTTCCCACTTGCTTTTTGGAGACCTGATCTATTGTTGTCAGACTTTCACCAGGCCAGGATATTGTTTGGTGTGAGGAACGTCTGCCATTTTTCAACCCTATCCTATACGCAGGATGTATGGAGACCATAGAAGGTTGTTGTGACATGTAGTACACACCCAATACTTGGAGATTTCTGCTACTCCTTCACTGTTGCTGCAGGGCTCCTGGCAGCCTCCATGGCCAGTTTTGGTCTTGTATTCTCATAGACTTTGGTTGGATGTCCACTCTTTTGCAATGTCACTGTAGCCCCATATTTTCAACACCTTTTGATAACTGTCTGTACTGTGTTCCATGGTATGTGCAATGCTGTGGAAATGTTTGGGTACCATTCTCCAGGCTGATACATCTCAAACATGTGATCCCTTAGCAGCTTCATCAGCTCTATGTGAACCATGGCTGTTGTTATAACAGGCAACTGGGTATATGTTAAGATAATCCTGGTAGGACAGCTGACCATTAGTTGCTGTTAATCAAAGAGTCTCTGTAATTGATGTCTGTTGTGTACCCAGTAAGATGTACTGCTGTAGTTATATCGAAAACTGCCTCAACACAGTACTAGCATCATCCTGTGCACACATATGCATCTAGGTTGTTGTACTATTGTTATGTGTCAGTATTGTTCCCCTAACAGATTTGTTTGCTTTACAATTGAATTGTACATGTTATAAGTCACATGAAAGGTTGGCAGTATTTTAAATTTGTCTATTGTGCTTTCATTTTTGTATATCACACATACCTGGCATTCTAACAGGTGTGTACACCATTTATATGCACTGTATACCACTAATTTCTATAATATGACCATAGTTTTGGGCCTTTGTCCCCAATTTTATCAATCTCTGTCCAGGTATCCTGCAATGACAGGTTATAAGGTATGCTACAGATATGTGACATCTCTTGCAAATAGGCCCATGTGATGACCACCATGATGCAATGCAGTAAACACCATGACCACAAGTGAACATGCAGATATTGCCAAATATCTGAGTGTAACAGTTGTGTGCATGGTCACATGCATTAACTTTATCATGCCTAAGGTACTCGTGAATCACAACATGGAAACCCCATACTTACTGGGTTCAGGCTGCTGTCTCATGTGCAGACCAGAGGGACCTGTGTAGTTGTGAGGGAGAGGTATTGTCAGCAGATTCACATTAGTCATTGGTACAAGATAAACTCTACTTTTCTGCACAGGTACAGTATACATTATGATATTACACAATTTGCTGTGCTTCATCATAGATGTGCACTTGTGTGCATTATTACACCCCACCCTCTAATCCATTTTGCACTGACATATGCATCTGGAGACTCTGTAGAAGACAGTTTAAATGCTACCTCATTACATTGATGTGCACTTTGGCCTAACCTGGATGCTCCTCGCCTGTTGCCTGGGTGCCACCCACCTACACAACTGCTGTTTCCCATATTTGAGTTTGTGTGGGGGCTATCCCAAGGTTGGCAAGGAGCTCCTCTTTTGCCATCAGTGGGCCCTGCATGGCTGGCCCCCCAGCGGTAGCAGTACAGTCCCTTGCTACAGCAGCAGCCTTTAGCAGGGCACGATGTATCAGGTCAGTTGCTCTATGCCTGACCTGATCATATGTGCATCCATAATGGCCCAACACGTTCACTCTGTGGATGATCTCATCCAACAGGGCAGTCTGCTCCTAAAGATTTTGCCAGCTATAGCCAGAAAGGATGGCATAGTTTAAGATTACAGCTTCTGTGATGGCTGCTGTAAGGCATTTGCCGCTGCATGACACCTGGAAGACATATACAGGAAAACACATCACAGGACCTCAGACATTGCCCTGAGTTTTTTTATAGAGCCAGCACATGCATATGGACTATCATTAGCCACCACTTACAAATGGGTTCATATTATAATCCCGAAATCCTGAAATATCAAACTTCAGAATCTTGAGATCATAAAGCCAAAAATCCCAAAAACCTAGAAGCACAAATTTCAAAATCGCAACTCCTACACTAACCATACACAACACACATACACATACACATGCCTTCCCCCGCACACAAACACACAAACCTACACTACATACAATCAAGGGGGCAAGCCCCCCTGCACCCCCATATAGGGGGCTGCACCCACCACACCCCTCCTACTTAAACATACTAACTCCAAAGTCGCACTACACAGACAAACACACGAAAACACCACCATACAAGCTATATCCCCCTCGCACACACACATCACAGTAACAAAACTCATAGACACACACTAAAGCCCCTAAAACATAAATACTTACCTGAACTTCCAACTATCCATTCACACAGCACAACACCAGAAGTGCTACTCCTCCGTACTTCGGGATTTTGAAATTCACGCTTCCGAGGTTTTGGAGTTTTGAGCTTTCGGTTTTTATAATCTTGGGATTCTGAAATTCGATATTTCAGAATTTTGGGATTATAAAGTATTCCCTTAAAAACACATTATACCCCATGTACTTGGCAGCACTGTATGAACATGCATTGTACTCCTGGTCCTGACATGTCATGTTCCCCCCAATGAGGGCCAGTACATTGCATAAACCACCATTCAGCTTCCACATTTGTGTAGAGGGATGACAGTGGCCATGTTCCTTGCAGATGGGATGTCAATGGTGCTCAGGCTTTGCTTGCATACATTGTGTAATGGAGCTGGAAGCATATTCCTGGGTTAATGTAGGATGCAGACAGGAATGTTATCAGGCCCCAAGGGGTCTTGCTTTTGTCAACTTTGATTAGGCAGTTTTCACCTGATCCATGATGATGAGGGGAGGGGTGCATGTGCTGTGCATATCTACCTATACTGATGGTGATCCAGGGTGGTGATCTTTGCCCTAAATGTGTCTGCAGCAGATTGGTTGCAGCTATGGTGTGTGTGTATGTGCTGTGATTGACCACCATTACAGGGTGGGTTGAGCTGGTGCCTCTGAGACTGCAGAAATTTTATTTATTTATTTTATTTTATTTTACATTTGTTGACCGGGATAGTCCGACTGGATACATGTCCATTTTCAGCGGAGGCCCGGGGAGAAAAGCTCCAAAGGGTATGATACAATATAGTTACAAAAAAAGTGAAATAGTAATACAAATAAAAATAACAGAAAGGAGAAATAGGAAAATACAAAATTACATACAATTTAGTTACTATAACCTTACAGTTTAACTACAGTTCTTAGTGCAATTATTACAGTAGTGGAATAGAAAAATTGAGACAAATATTAAAATATGGTTACAGTGGTGAGCAGATAGTAGGCAACTGGATTAAGGGTCCCCTCTCAAGTTGTCCTAAAGGAATTGGATTAGTTATGGAGTAAGTGAGGCCTATGTTTTACGGAGGGCATCTAATCTGGATATATGCATGGGCAGAGCCATTTCCCCTTAAAATATTGTTTTAGAGTCTTTTTAAATTGATCAAGGGAGGAAATTAGCCTAAGGTTGTTGGGGAGGGAATTCCATAGCTTTCCAGTGGTGTTAGCAAAGAGAGCTTCACCACCCATGTTGTTGGATTTGGTGGTGTGGACAAGGTGTCTATTGGAGGAGCGAAGGCAGCTTAGATTGGAGTAAGGAATAATTATTGTACTCAGTGCAGGGTTTTTTTCAGGTTGTTTTAGGATTTTAAATGCTTCTGTGAGTTTGGTTCAACTTGAGAAGATTGGGTAGTTCTAACCAGTCAAGTTTTTTAGATTAAGGCAGTGATGTGTTCTAAAGGGCAATCCAGTTACAAATCTGGCTATGTGATTATAGGAAGTAGAGAGTTTGTTCAATTCACATTTGTTAAGGTAAGAAAGAACAGGAGAGGCATATAGGAGAGTAGAAAGAAGGTGAGTATGGGCTATGGCTAATTTGGCAAAAGTGGTAAGAAAGTTCTTTATTCTGTATAAGGATCCTATTTTCTTATTTACAGTCTTAATGGTTTGATTGATATGCATGTCAAATCTAAGTCTGTTGTCAATGACAACTCCTAGTAGTTTTGTATAGGGGTCAGGTGAGATGATGGTTCCATTATTGGATTGAATGGTGAGATGTGTGGGAGGAGGGGCAGGAGTGGGGAAAAGGAGAAGCAATTTGGTTTTGTTTGGGTTTAGGATGAGTTTACGCTCTGCTAGCCATTTTTCGACTGTAGTAAAGCAGAGTTGGGTGGCTACTTGTAAATTGGATAGAGAGACATCAGAACATATTAGGGTTGAGTCATCTGCATATTGGATACAGGTGGCTTTGGGGATGACTGAGTGTAGTTCATTTATGAAGACTGAAAAAAGAAGGGGTCCTAGAATAGAGCCTTGGGGAACACCTATGGTATTAGGTAACAGGTGTAAGAGCTTATTGTGCCACTGGACTGCTTGCTGTCTTCCAGAGAGGTATGCATGGAACCATTTGATGGCTGAGCAATCTAGGTAAAGGGATTCCAATGTATGGAGAAGTAACTGGTGATTTACCATGTCAAAGGCCTTTGACAGGTCCAGAAAGAGGGCAGAGGATATTTTTTTATTGTTCCGGTTTTGGTTAATTGTATCAGTAAAGGAGAGGAGAGCTGTGGTCGTACTATGGTGAGGTCTGAAACCATGCTGGGAGTTGGTCAATAGATTGTTCTAGGTAAGATAATGAATAAGTTGTTTATGGACACATCTTTCCATAATTTTGGCTAGCGGTGACAGTATGGCTATTGGTCTGTAATTAGATAATTCTGTAGAGGCACCACCTTTATGGAGCGGAATGACATAAGATATTTTCCATATAGAGGGGATTGTGGCCTCGGTTATTGCTCTATTGATTAGAATAGATATAGGGTAGGCTATAACATCTGCAGCTATTTGCAGGTATTCAGCCAGAAGTAGGTCTGCAGAGAGGCTAGTTGCTTTTAGTTTCTTCAGTAAGGCTCTGATAAAGGATGTAGGGATGGGCTGAAAGGTAAAATAGGGAAGTGATTTTACTGCGGTGTTTTTAAGAGAAGAGGAGGAGGGGGTAGTTGGTTGGCTAAAGACTGAATAGTCTCAGTGAAGAAAGAATTGAAATTATTTGCTATTTCTTCTGGGTTTTTGCCAATGAGTGTCCCAGGGGTAGGGGTTGTAGATTTGCCAGAATGGAGAAGGTTATTTAAACCTACCCAGAATTTCTGGGGGTTATTTTGGTGTTTCTGTTGCAGGTGACAAAAGTAGATTTTTTTGTCCAGGGTGATGGCTTTTTTCGTCTCATTTCTCAGCTGTTGGAATTTGATGCGGTCTAAGGGTACCTTAGTAGTTCGCCATTTATCCCATGCCTTGTTTCTAAGTTTGATTTTGGTTTTAGACTCTCTTGTTAACCAGGGTGCTATCCGTA
This sequence comes from Protopterus annectens, assembly GCF_019279795.1. Classification (NCBI taxonomy): domain Eukaryota; kingdom Metazoa; phylum Chordata; order Ceratodontiformes; family Protopteridae; genus Protopterus; species Protopterus annectens. Next base: position 948,754,572 of record NC_056735.1, read on the forward strand.
CCTTAACTCTGACCTGTCGTTTAGGGGCATGAGAGTCAAGAATCTTAAGGAATGTGTCAGAAAAGAGAGACACACCCTCGTCAAGGGGGAGGGAATTTAGCCTAGACCAGTTGCAGGATTTGAGTTCAGTTATGAATTTTGTTGAGTCAAAGTTTTTTTTATTTCTACAAGCCTGTGTATGGGCAGGGTTGTGCTAGTAATTTTATCTTTTATTATGAATGTAACTAGATGATCACTAAGTTCGTTTGGGAGAGTCCCAGTTGTATATTTATGGGTGTGACTATTTGTTAGTATCCAATCATGAAGGCTCTCTTTTTGGTTTGCATTTCCTAACCTAGTAGTAGAGGCTATGTTTTGCGAGAAACCATGCAGGTTTATAAGAATGGGATTTCTGGGAAGAAATATGTGAAGATGGCTTTGTGATTTCCCTTAGTGGATGTGTCCAATTTGTACTCATAGTTAGCCTTACAGTAATCCACCTGTGACCTATTATACTCGTTCAGACAAAGGTTGACATGCCGCCCAGTTGATGCCTGCCCCTACTTTGCCCTGTACAACCAATATAGCATCACAGTATGTGCTTTGTGCATTGCTCCTCTCCAGCAAAGGGGGTTTCTTTACTTTGGTGGAGGCAGGTTTTACAAGTACGGTTTTGCTGAGGCCATACAGCTATGTCGATGGTCATATATCTGTTTCTAGTAGGCATGGACACAGGGTCAAAACACAGTTGGCCACCTTTACAATTTCAATGTGATACTCATGCTTAATATGCTACCCATGTCTGTGTTGGGGCAATGACAACACCAGTAGCTGTAGAGGTGCAACTCTGTTGGATGCACAGAAACTAAGGTTACACATGTGTACAACATGTACAGCTTATTCACCTGACATTTTGCATCCCATGTCAGCTGTTATGAGGTGGGTGGCCACAGTGGTGCAGTGGTTAGCGTTATTGCCTCACAACAAGAGGTTCTCAGGTTCGATCCTCGGCTGGGGTTCCTTCTGTGTGAAGTCTGCATATGCTCCCTGTGGTCGCGTGGGTTTTCTCCGGGTGCTCTGGTTTCCTCCCACATCCCAAAGACATGCTGTAGGTGGATTGGACACTCTAAATTGGACCCAGGTGTGAGTGAGTGTGTGTGTGTGTGCCTTCTGTGGAAGGTTGGGTGCCGGGCTGGCAGCTCAACACTGTAAAACTCTACTGCCAATCATGAGCGGACAAGTGATCCACTGTAGTGACCCCTAACTGGGAAAAGCCGAAAGAAGAAGTCAGCTGTTATGAGGCAGTCAGGTACACCTACCCATAAATACATATACACAGATAATACCTGCTATATATTTCTGTTCTATGCCAGTATGGCACACTGTAATGATAGTCTTGCTGCTCAGTTAGTCATGTCAACCTATTAGGGCAGGACATCTGCAATTAGTGACACTTTCTTCATATTTGCTGTAACACACATATGTCATTTGATAGTGCAGTAGCCTTTGCATTCACAGACATACCCTGGAGGATGTCTGATGCTCATATCGCAGGCAGAGAGGTGAAAGCTAGGTGTGGTAGTGTAGGTAGGAACTGTTAATGTTGTGAGTATGACTGGTATGGGAACAGAGCTAGCTGATATGCTGGACAGAGGAAAGGTGGATATATCGTGTGTGCCAAAGATCAGATGGAAGAAGTGTACAGCTGTGTGTATCGGAATCGGGTACAAATAGTTTTATTATGGTGTGTATGGGAGGTGAACTGGTTTAGAGGTTAACCTGAAGGAACATTATGCCAAGAGTGTTTGTGGAGGTGATAAGAGTGTCGGGTAGAGTGATGTTTAGGAGGCAGGGAATTGATAGTGTAATGATGACCGTTGTTAGTGCATATGCTCCTTTAATTGCATGTGTGATGGATGAGACAGACGTACTTTGGTGTGGTTGGGTGAAGTGGTGTACCCAAGGGTGAGTGAGTGGTGATTGGAGCAGGTTTCAATGGGCATGTTGGTGAAGGGGGCAGAGGGGATGCAGAAGTGATGTGTAGGTATGGTGTTAAGCAAAGGAATTCAGAAGGTGAAATGATGGAGGAGTTTGCAACAGAGGATGGACATGGGTGTAGTGAATACATAGTATTACAAGACCAAGGGGCATAGGATGACATACAAGAGTGGAGGAAGATACACACAGGTGGATTATCTCCTATGCAGATGGGACTGTTTGAAGGAGATTGGTAACTGTAAAGTGGTGACGGGGGAAAGTGTACTTATGCAGCATGGAAGGTTAGTCTGTGGGATGACGGTGATCACAAAGAGGGGGAGGAGTGTGAGGGCGGCACTAAAGATCAAATGGTGGATACTGAGAAAGGGTGATTGTGAGGATGAGTTCAGGGAAGAGTTAAGACAGGCAGTGGGTGGCAGTAAAGACTTAGCAAATATCTGGGTAACTACATCCAAGCTAGTAAGCAAGATGAGAGGAACGGGGCTTGGTGTGACATGTGCACAAAGGAAAGAGGACAAGGAGACCTGGTGGTGGCATGAAGAAGTACAGAGGACTATACTGAGAAAGAGGTTGGCTAAGGAGAAGTGGAATTGTCAGACAGATGCAGAAAGTAGACAGGTGTATAGGGAGATGGGGTGCATGGCAAAGAGAGTGGTGGCAAAGGCTGAGGATGGGGCAGCTGAAGGGTTGTATATCAGGTTAGACACCAAGGATGGAAAATAGGACCTGTACCAATTGGCGTGACAGAGGCATGTAGCTAGGAAGGATGTGCAGCAGATAAGGTTGAGAAAGGATAATGGGACTGCACTCACTAGCGAGGAAAGTGTGTTGAACAGGTGGAAACAGTACTTTGATAGGCTGTTGAATGAAAAAAATTAGAGAGTGAGATGGTTGGATGATGTGGGTATGGTGAATCAGGATGTGCAACAGATTATCAGGGGGATGTAAGGATAGCTATGAAGAGGTTTCAGAATGGAAAGGCTATTGGTCCAGATGACACACCTGTGGATGCATGGATGTGTTTAGGACAAATAGCAGTGGTCTTTTTAACCAGATTGTTTACTGTAATTAATCTAGGAAAGTGAGATGATGCATGAGGAGTGGATGAAATGTGTTTGAGTACTGATTATGAGAATAAGGGTGTTGTGCAGAGCTGCAGTAACTACAGAAGGATTACCTTGATCAGTCACAGCATGAGGTAATGGTAAAGGGTGGTGGAAGCTAGGCTAGGAACGGAGGTGAGGATTACTGATCAGCAGCATGGTTTCATGCCAGGATAGAGCAGAATAGATGTGATGTTTGCTCTGAGAATCTTGATTGGGACATACAGAGAAGGTCGGTCATAGCTGTGTTGTGTCTTTCTGGACTCCAGGATGCCTAGAGAGAAGTTGTAGTATTGTATGAGATGGTCAGGAGTGGCAGAGGAATCTGCAAGAATGCTACAGGATATGTACAAGGCTAGTGTGACAGCCATGAGTTTTGCATTGGGAGAGACAGGTGTGTTTAAGGTGGAGGTGGGATTACATCAGGGATCATCTATGAGCCCTTTCTTATTTGCAGTGGTGATGGACAGGTTGACAGACATGATCAGACAGGAGACGCCCTAGACTGTGCTGTTTGCAGATGACATTGTAGTCTGTAGTGAGAGTAGGGAACAGGTTTAGGAGACCCTGGAGAGGTGGAGGTATGGTCTAGATGGGGAGGAATGATGGTCAGCAGGACTAAGATGGAATATGTGTCTGTGAATTGGAGTGAGGATGGAGGAATGGAGAGGATGCAGGAAATACAGTTTGCTAAGGTAGATAGGTGTAAATACTTGGGAACAGCAATTCAGAGTAATGACGAGTGTGGGGGATAGGTGACGACATGAGTACTGGCAGGATGTGGGTGGTGGGAAAGTGTGTCGTGTGATTTGTGACAGACAAATGCCATTAAGAGTGATAGGGAAGGTCTACAAGAGGGTAGTGAGACCAGATATGTTATATGGGTTGGAGACACTGGCATTGAAAAAAGAGGCACAAGTCAGAGCTGGACGTAGCAGAGTTACTGATGGTATGATTTGCACTGGGCATGGCCTAGCAGTGTCACAGTTGGTATTGTGCAACACACACTCCAGTATTGGTCATATGTGAGCCATCCTTTCCTGTCTCAGTGTGTGTGTGTGTGTGTGTGTGTGTGTGTGTGTGTGTGTGTGTGTGTGTGTGTGTGTGTGTGTGTGTGTCTCACTCTCGCTCTCTCTCTTTCTGAGACAGATGTAGGATATACATCTGTTTTCTATAGGCAGCATCTTGCCTTTAGTAGGTTATACTCATGAGCAGTTGATGGCCTGTGCACCACTTGGAGTCCCCCACTTGCTAATTGCATGTGGAAAAGCTGCGGTATCATTCCCATACCCAAAAGCATGGAAACACACTCCTATAACTGAGTACTTCATGTGGGAGTTGCCCCTTTTCCTTGCCTGGGAGGGGTAATTCATGGAGGTGTGTGTGACACACAGCATCACAGAGTGTAGTTTGGAATACCTCTTATGACAAACACTGTGGAGACAGCCCAACAAACTGGTGAATGTTCCAGACATAGGGACAGAATGTAAGTATTGCTGTTATACAGTTGAACTTATGCTAGTTTGACAGGGCTGTGTGGATATGGCTGCTCTGAATGAATTTAAGTCTGATAGTGTTATATGGTTGACATAACTTCCAAATGTAGGGCTATCCGCAGATTGGCCAGAGTTTGTACTCTTATATTTGGTGTGTTACTCACACATTTTTTGGCTTTGGAAATTCAGTAGTATACTCTGAGGATTGCAATCAGTAAATGGTAACATCCATGGGTGTTTCTGACTTCATATCCCTCAGAATGGATATGTCACAACAACCCTGTTACACCAGCAACTTTTTCAGTTTATGACAGCTCTGTGTTTGGGCCTGTGCCCCCAAATATGTTAGGCTTTGTCCAGATGGGTGGCAAAAGCCAGGGAACCTTTTTGGTTAGGCTTATATAAGCCCCAGGGCTGATAGTCTAGTACCTACCTATCTATGAACCTATGTCATGCTGTAAGAAGTGTATACATATAGTTTATCATTATATAGTGAATTCATTCCAGATATCATCCCAGTGATGTATCAGACTGCCAGACATGTTACATGTAAAAGGCCTTATATATGAGGATGAAGTCTGGACATTCTGTGGGACTCTATACAGGTGAGAGGACTGTGTATTTCTGGCAATTGTTGACAGACTGTCAGGATTGTGTAACATTGTATTGTGAATGTGTTATTTGGCCTGTGTAGGAGGGGTAGATGTAAGTGTTGAGGGTCCTTTTCTATCTGACTTTGCATGCTGCTCCAGCTTCTGGTGCTCTATCAGCTGTATATGTTTGTAGGGGCAGACTGAGACATGTCCCATACCACAGTCAGGTGTCAGACTACACTGTGAATTGGGCCAGTATATATAGGGGTAGTGTGTGAGTGACAAACATGCTTATGATTTTGTTCATACAGTCCATATACTCTACTGTTCCTGTGGCTTACCAGTATATCACTTTGAATGCGGTGAGATTGGTTCTGGGTATGCACTTTCACACTGGTGTCTGCTGGTCAGTGCTGTTACATCCCTTTAGTGCCTGACATATTTGCAATTACATGTGTATTCCCCCATAGCAAAATTGGGATTGTGTTGTGTCAGTCTGCCTGTAGTTTAGACAATACTTGGTGACATGCCTGGCAGCTCAGTGTAGTTTCCCTACTATGATGTTATATCCCGATATTTATCAGATGTACTGTTGCCTGGCCCCATATGTGTTGTGCATGTCTGACACATGAGTGGAATGATGTGAAGATGTATGTCAGTGAGTAGTAGGGAGTAATTTGGTTTTGGACTTGGGCTATTCCAGTCAATATATGGTACAACAGACATGAGGGTGTTACTGCATCAACTGTGTCACCTTATCTACTCCAGTATTTGGGATATGTTCCCTGTTTCATGGCTTTACCCCCCCCCCCCGTCAGGCTTGGTAAAGATTTGTTGGACTAATGGGTTCTGAGCATACCTCTCGACTTGCCAGATTGTTTCAGACTGTCCAGGATTATTGCTCATATGTATGTTTTGTTCCAGAGAATCATCATTTTTATTTCTGTGGTAAACCACTGTGATGATATGAGGATTTCTGTCTGTAAATGGTGACATACATTTCAGTTTCAGTACTCACATCCTTCTGGACATGTATGCTGAAATGAACCCTGTTACTGTAGAAACATTCTACATTTATAACTGCAGTATGTGCATTATGTCCCTATTCTTGGAAAATTCACCCCCCCCATTTTGACATCCTTTGTCCAGAATTATTGCACTAAGAGGTGTAGAGGTATGGTGCTGGGTATGACTCCATTACATGTTATGGGCATATATAGATGTGTATATATATATATATATATATATATATATATATATATATATATATATATATATATATATATATATATATATATATATTCATTTTTTGATATCTATACATATGTTTATATAACAATATATATGTATATATTCTATACATATTTGTTTTATATGTATAGCTCCATATATCTGATGTATATACTTTTTTAATATTTATCTGTCACCATACACATCTATATGTGTATATTTATTTATACTAAACATGACTGGTTCCACAATGTTTGTTCCCTACTATTCTATACCTGTACTGAATGATATGTTTGAAAAAGCACCATTTGTTATTGCATCTCTGATGGTGTAGTGGTAAATTGCTCTGAGTATTATATATAAGGTCCTGGGTGCAAGACTTGGCAAGGCTGGTTATTTTGTTGCTGGGAAGAGCAGTGCTTGATTGCGACAAGGTGATTAAGACAGTTTTAAGTAGATGTAAGTGGGTTTTCATGGGTTTGTGCAATGGTAAGCAATGCCAACACATGGTTAAATGGGAAACTGCTTAATCTGTGTAGGCATCGCTTAGCATCATGCAAATACGCTTACTGATGCTTACTCCCACTTACCCCATGCTAATTTTTTTAAAAGAAAAGAAAAAAGGGGTGATAGGAAAGTGGTGAAAAAGGGGGCATGTACAGAGAAAAACAATGTGACAGATAGCTAGGGATGTGCAGGACAGGTGTAAGAAAGGTCCACAACTGCATATTTCTGATACAGCAACAGCTGTGCATTTGTACAGAATTTGGAGGTGAATTTGGACACTTAAACCCCTGAGAGATGGGTGAGGACAACAGTAATGTCTTGTTAAGCCAATTAGACCAGATTACATGTGTCCATTAGACATGTGTGCGAAATGGCCAGCTATGTGTGGGGTGACTTTTTTTGTGGGAACAAATTGACTTTTTTTAATAAGGTGAGAGTGGGATGTTGGGGAAGGATAGTAGGTATATTTGGGGACGTAGGTTGGGTAGGAAGACAGACAAGGCAGACAAGACAGCAGACAGGGGCAGTATATGACATGTGGGGGGTAAACACCTTGAATGGAGAGGGTGGTTGGTAATCGGATGCACATGAGCCCCTAAATGGATACAATGGACTGAGGTCCCCACCCATGGGCAGTCACCACTGCACCTTCACGGCCCCAAAGGTGGCTGTGCTGGGGCTGAGCAGGAGGGGGAGGCTAACCTCAAGATGTGCCACATGGCCCTCAAGCTGGCATAGCAGATCTCCAAACTCCTGGACTTGATGATGGGTGACAGTGTCCTGTCAGACCCGCTCCCAGGGGGGAATGGTCCCCATTCCCTGAGGTGGTTCCACCTGAAGGTGGTGCAGAACCAGCAGACAAGGAGGTCCTGGGGTGAGTCCCAGAGATACTGGGGCCCAGTGCCATGGCCAGTTGAGGCAGAACAGGCCAATCCACTGGGATTGCCCTTCCCAGACATGCTATGGTGTTGCAGTTTTATAACATATGTTGGTTAGCCATGAAAAAAAAACACATTCAAAGATTAGTTATAACAGCATGCATAGATATTCCCATTAACCCAAAACAGCTAATTTGGAACAGTTGCATAGCAAACAGAACACATGCATATATGGAACCACAGTGGGCATTATAACGGCATACATGTTACATTGATAGTAACAGGCCACCAGTGATAGTATTTGAACAGGGAACATTAATAGTCAAACATTTAAATATTTGTAGAACAATAGGACACATGTCCCAATAGTAGGTTTGGTGAAAAACATACTCATTTATTTATGTGTTTAGATTATTGGTGCAGATAGGGTGGGGGAGAGCAAGAGAGAAGTCAATTAATAACTGTATAGGCTTCAGTTGCTCACAACTTTAATGATCATTGTTCTAATCATTACTCTCCGGGCATTACCTCACTTTACATTGACCTATGGCCTTGAGTTTAAGAGTGGTATGTTTGTTCACAGTGTATAATTACACCCTTCTTACAGCTAATTTATACCTTTTCTTACCTGACAGACCTGTAGAGGAAGTTTCTGTTAACACTACCTGACTGTTTCGACCCATATTCACATAGTCAGGTTTACATATCTGCACTCACAGTGTGTGTGTGTGTGTGTGTGTGTGTGTGTGTGTGTGTGTGTGTGTGTGTGTGTGTGTGTGTGTGTGCTACTGCCATACTCTGCCTTGATTTCTATCGGTCAACCCTTGGTGTGGGTGGCAGTGACCACTAGCTGTGACAACGTGACATGTAAGGAACATTTCTTGGAGGAGACTACTTGGTGTATGTACTTATCTTGCTGTCATTTGCAGCCTTGGGGATGGACAGTGGGTGTTGTACACAGTGTATAAGTACAACCTTCTTACAACTAAGATATACCTTTTCTTAGCTGGCAGACATGTGGAGGAAATTTCTGTTAACACTACCTGTCTGTTTCTACCCATATTCACATATTCCTGGGTGAAATTATGCATACAGCTTACTACCACTCCCAGGATTCGAACCATGCCTGTTTGTGCAAAAAAAAAAAAAAAAAAAAGACAACAAAGCTTGTGTTTCATCAGATTGAGCTACTGAGAAACTGATGTTTTATTTTTGACTGTTTTCTGTCTAATACTCTCTTGGTTGTACAATCTGACCTTGTAATTCTGACATTCATGCATGGCAGGTAGTCCTTATACTGTATATTCATACTTTGACATAGCACAGTCTGGAAAACCCTGGTTAACACAACATTACTATTCAGGTATCAGATCTTGGTGCATGGAACATTTCATATAGTTAATCTCCTGTTTTAAAACTCCACAATCTTTGTCAGATGAGCCTTGCTTATTTAATGCTTTCAAAGCTATAGTTGCTGTGCAGAAACTATACACATTTTGATTCATACCACCACATACCAAAGTAAACACAACCAGCCCGGGGTTTTGACTTTTATTATCAGGTAATAACACTTTTATTGATATATACCCTGTATGTTACTATTACTCTGCTAATGTCTCATTTATTCAGTACAAACCATACCCATTTTTAAATACTGACAGGTGACATTCTACTCCTTTCTATTTATTTTCCCAGAATACTACAAGCTAGATTTATACTCACCAGCCCTGCAACGCAGCCTTAGCAGCCTGGTGGCATGGGCATCCAGGTTCATGGCCCTTTCATCTGCAGCTGTACAGGAGATAGAGAAACATTTATGCATACCTATCCATCACATACACAGGCTAGACTTTGGAAAACACTTATTGATACTGATACTTACACACACCTGGGACATTCCTCGCCTGTGCATCTAGAGGGATGTTATGGAAGGTCAGCATATATATCATAACATGTCATTAATGCGGAATGAACCCCACAATCCTGATAGTCCATAAAATGAAAGCTGAACAATGTTAAATTGTGCTCAGCTATGCTCAGCTGAAGTAAGCAATGCTTAAATTTGCATGCTTAGCAATAATTAGCGTAGCTAAGTGGATTTGTGCACTGGAAATCAGTGCTAAGCATCTACCCCTTTAAGCAATGCTTATCTGTGATAAGTCAGCAAAGTGGTGCTGCACCTCCTCACCAGTCCGGGGGATGCCAGTGACATTGGTGAGATCACATGCAAGATGGTCCCAGGCCTCCACTTTGTATTGGGAGCCCTGGTACTAGTCCTGCAGCAGTCTCCCTTCATGGTCTTTTACTAGGAGTCCAACCATGACCATGGACTCCCGAATGCCCAGCGCTGCATCCGAAAATGCACACCTTCACCAAAACCAGCCATAGTGCCTGCAGTGATCAGCAACAACTGGTATGCTTGTATTCCCGCCTGCGGGGTTTAAATAGGGCTGGATTCCCACCTTTGCCCTGATTGGCCAAGTTTGAATATGCTGAGCTAAGCTAAGCAATGGGTAAACCCGCTTATCACAGATACGCATTGCTTAAAGGGGTAGATGCTTAGCATTGATTTCCAGTGCGCAAATCCACTTAGTTATGCTAACAAATTTAAGCATTGCTTACTTCAGCTGAGCCTAGCTGAGCACAATTTAACATTGTTCAGCTTTCATTTTATGGACTATCAGGATTGTGGGGTTCATTCCTCATTAATGACATGTTATGATATGTATGTTGACCTTCCATAACATCCCTCTATGTGCTTTCATGACATTACATTTTGTGTGACTATACTGTATGGGACACTTGTGTTTATATGGGGGTTTCACAACTTTATTACACTGACACGTCACATTTGGACCTACTATGCTACTCTGGTTGACAAATATATGTTATCCACTACCTAATTATAAAATAAAATAAAATAGTACTACTTTCACATATAAAAGTAAAATGCTTGCATGGGGGCTCGAACCGTGAATAATTGCATGCTAAGCAAAAGCTCTAACCACTATGCTATTTCACTTTGACACTTCTGCCTCTATATTTCTATTTAGCTCCTTCAGATGCTTAAGCTGTGCTATACACAGCTGCACGATGCACACACCCGCTCTGCAACACTTAAACTTTATTGCAGACAGAAAAAAAAGAATAAATATGTGTTTTATTTTTATGTGCTGTAAGGTATGCACATTGCTTTCGGCATCTTAGGGCGGGACATCTGGACAACTACATCATACATGGGGGAATTGGTTTAAATGTTCCTTTCAGGAACATGGTTACTTATTTGGTATGCCAGCATGTACACTGGCATAGCATTCTGGACATTATCTGTGCTGGACCATTGTGGGGGGCTGTGCTTTTGTGTTACTTTACTTATTTTGTCCATGGAAACTGTAGATGCTTTAGAATTGCCATACGGCAGTTCTGGAGTGCAGGGGACATGTGTTGTGTGCGCTCGTACATGGAAAGTGTCCATGTAGATACAGCAGTGAGCCTTCGTTAATATGCAAGGCACACTGCTGTTCTACACAGACACGATCTGCTCCATGCAGGAATAGCACTATTCCTGCATGGTGTTTAATGAATCCAGGGGATAGACTTTGCAATACCTACTAGTATTGTCTAATGTCTTCCTGTCCAATTGTGGTAATTTAATGTGTTGTTAATATTTTAATTATTACTGTATGTGCATTAGTCTTACTGTCATTCAAATTATGTTTCATTGTTATGTCTTGCATGGGGACCAAAACAACATAATTCTATTCAGCTTGCACTGCTGTGAATATCTGATCGACAATAAAGTTTACTTTTTCTTTGACTTCTGACTTTGACTGCAGACCCCTTATCTGTACCTTTCCATATTAGGCACGAGTACTCATCTTCCATGTTGGAACTTTCTGCGCTGATAATATTTATGTTGGCAGTATCCACGTCAGCAGGAAAAGAAAACTAAAAACAGGGCCAGCCTGTCAGCATCCATCTTGAAACAGGATGGATTCCAAAAAGAGAAAATATAATGTATACACAAAACATTTTCCCATTCATACCTCTCAACTGTCCAGTTTTTCACAGAATGTCCAGATTTTTGCCTCATATTTTTGACCTGTTCCTCATAAAATTTGTGGTTTTCTGGATTTTTGTAGCAAATCAGTGAGTATTGAATTCACCAAGTAATAACAGGCATTTGAGTTTCAGCCTTCATATCCTTCAGAAAATGTAAGGTAACACAAGTCCTTTTATTGTAGCAACTTACTAAGTTTCTGAGAACAATATTTAAAATTTGTCCTTAATTCAGGGGCTTTGCCCACCCATTATTTTTGGCTTTGTTCAGATTTTCTGTGCTAAGAGGTTGAGAGATATGCCCATCTTACACTTCTCCCTTCACACAGACACACACACATGCGCACGCGTGCACACGCGTGTGTGTGTGTATATGTATGTGTATATATATATATATATATATATATATATATATATATATATATATATATATATATATATATGTATATATATATATATATATATATATATATATATATATATATATATATATATATATGTTTACTTTTGAAATGTCAAAATAAACAAAATAAAAATGGTACTATTCATTAAATTGTTTCACCGAAAGTACAAATAACCTAACAGCCCGATTGTCGAAAAATAGCTGTTAATGCCAAAAATATCGATAATGACATTTTACGGCATTAACATCAGTGCCACCCTTGCCGTAACTCCCTAACTCCTACACCTAACACCCCGTTTATGCAGGGGGGCAAGCCCCCATGCACCCCTCTGGTTGGGGCTGTGCCCCCCACACCCCCCAACTTAATATTCCAACTCCGAGATCGCACTACAGTGAGGAAAGGGATGTATTTCCCTAACCGTACTGTACCGCAATCCCTGTACATAATCAAACGTTATATTTGCGAATGTATAGTCCATTCGCAAATATAACGTTCGCTCATGTAACCTGCAAACATATGTAGTTCGAATACTTCAATGGTAAACTATATATATATATATATATATATATATATATATATATATATATATATATATATATCTACACACACACACAGAGAAGTTCATAGGTAAATACAATGCTAATAACCAACAGAGCTGTTATAAGCCTAGCCATGCATCCTCACTCAATTGTTGTATCATGGGCATTTATTAGGAGTGGGCATATTAGTTAGGAAGTTTCTAGAGGTTCTGTGGAGGGGTATTTTAGCTTGGGCATTACTGTCTGCCTCTATCTAACAGAGACGTGGGAGCCAGACCTGAGGTGAATTTTCGATTTCCCATTCACTAGTCAAGCTTATGCTTACATCGGGTTAGGGATGGACTCTGATTCATATGGATGAGCAGCCTGTTCCAGAGCATGGGGATCCTCTGATATAGATATCTGTCTCACCAATATGTCTTATTTGCATCACATGTAAAATTTAAATCTTTGGATCTAGTGGTTCTGATGCTGTTCATTTTGTAGATGTGCAAAAGGTCCATCAGAGCTGGATACGAAGATGCTTTGCATGCCAGGCATAGATCGCCTCTCAGTAACCTGTAGGAGACTGAGTAGAGAGATAGGGCTTTAAGACAATCCATATAAGACAATGTGTTTATACCGTGGATTCTACTAATAAGGAACCTTTGTGGATGTTTCCAACTGTTGCATATGTGTGGTCAGGAACATGCCAAAGGGTGCATTATATTCAATGACTGGTCTGATAAGAACTGAATAACGTGGCAGCATTACCTCCCTGGACCTGGATGCCATGGCCTTACCTTATAAGGTGGGTGACATACAATGATTTTCTTACTAGGTTGACCACATTTTGGTCAAAAACTAGTTTACTCTCTGCATATGTCTCAGATCCCTGACTACCAGGTCAGCTCTTAGGAGTGTCTTATCAATGGAGTAATTATCCTGAGTAACAGTTTTTCCAAAATGCGCTATAATGCATGTCTTGGCATTGAGTTTTAATATGTAACTTTGGCACCAGTCATTTGTCTGTGTTAGACTCTTTTGTAAGATCCTTGTGTCATGGGCAGAATCTATGATAGCTCCCAGTTTTCAGTTATCTGTGCACTTGGTCAGCCAAAAGGCCTTAACATTAGCCTTTACCACTGAGAAGTAGTTACCAAAGAGGAGAGGTTTCAGCATGGATCCCTGAGATACACTATTGGTGACCAGTCTCTTAGTGGAGCTGGTCCCACCAATCCTGACCTACAGGATCCTGTCTGTGAGACAGCTGGAAATCCACTGAGTTATGTAGGGGTTTATGCCCAGTTCAATGAGTTTGTCAACTACACGCTAGTGGAGAACTATATCAAATGGCTTATCCAAGTCCAGGTAGATGGTATTCACCATTTTCCTCTCATACATTGCCTTGGTGACCTTATCAAAGACATCTCTCAGGTTTAGTAGGTATGACTTTCCTTTGACAAAGCCAAACTGGGTTAGGTCCAGTCTCCAAAGGTTGTCTATGTCTTTGTTGATTGTTTCCATGATAATTCATTTCATGGCTTTGCATATTAGACCAGTCAGACTAATAGGTCTGTATTTTTGGGGGTTGGTTGATGGCCCACCCTTTTGAAGAGTGGTCAAGGGGTCCTGATAGGTCATGTTTCAAGCTATTTAGGAGGCATCCTGCGATATTGTTGGGGTCCATTGAGGCTGTGTTTTTCACGTTAGCGAAGACTACCAGGATGTGCTCCCTGTTAATAGCTGGAGGAGTTATGCTACTGGGTATCTCATAGGGGGAGGCAAGGGAGGAGTGAGTGTTGAAGTTTGAGCTGAATTTGTCAGCCAGCAAATGTGTTATGTTGCTCTGCTCAGTGAAGGTGACACCATTGACTACCAGTTCATTACACTGATGTGTGCAGCCTTTGAGGGTTTAGACATAGCTGTAGAAGATGTTATGGTTGTCTTTAGAATGTGAGGCCATTTTACCTTGTAACTGGCTTGTTGGACTTAATTAGTCCCCTTAGTTTTCTGTTTAGATTTGTTAGAGAGCTCTTATCATTATAGGAGATGGTCCTGATTTTAGCCATGACTTTTTCCTTTTGTTATATACCCTATTAAGGGTAGGATTCCACCAGTGTGTTTTTTTAGAGTTTGTTTTGGACTTACTTCTAGTAGGTACAGCAACCATTATACAACCATTTACATGGTTGTGCAGGGATCTCTGTGAACAATTCTGCATATCTTGCTGTAAAATCAGGATTGGGAGGTGCTTTCAATTTAACTATCACTTAATATTATGTAGTTTGCATTTAAATAGCTCCTAACTGTTAGAGGGTTTGTTTGGGTTACCAGGATGATTTTTATTTTGAAGGCAACAGCTTTGTTGTCCCACCTCATCAGTGAGGACATGACACTGGGAAGAGGGCAGCACTCTTCCATATTGGTGAGTACCAAGTCAAGGATGTCAGAACTTCTTATGGTTGTGCATACTGCCTGGTCAAGGGTATTTGTGTTAAAAAATTCCAGGAATCATTTGCCTGCAAGTATGAGGCAGTGTATGTTTCCCAGCCTATAGAGGGAAGTTAAAGTATCCCATGATTAGGGTATTTGGTTTAATGGTGAGCGTAGTGTCTCCAGTAAATCTCAGTACAAGCTATGGGATTCTAGGGACATAGAAGGTGACCTATGGCTTGCTAGGATATGGTATGCAACTTTGTCTGTGGTGGTTTGCATATGGATAAATTCCAGGGCCTTGTCCTGTTTAACCAACCTAGAGTTATACTTGCTGCTAATGTAGACTGAGACTTGCTCACCTTTTGTCCTTGCCAGGGCAGTTGATGGTCTAGTGGGTGGAATCCTTACACTGATGGAGTACTTTCTGTGGCTTTAAACCATGTCTCAGAAATTACACAGGTGTCTACATTCTCCAGAGTGACCAGGCCTTGTAGGGTGTGGAGTTTCTTGTTTAGGCTCCCAGCATTGAGCAGTAACACCTGTAGGTTTCTTTCAGTTTTATTTGCCATGTCAGAAAGTTTGTCAATTTGGCATTGCCTAACAAATCTCTAAGGGAGTACATAAAGTTGTAGCCAATATTCAGAAGCCTAGGGAAGACAGATGCAGACCATCCTTTACAAAGCAATGTGGTTTGTTAACCATGTCCTCCCATGATGACAGATATTGAATCCTCCTGGAAAAACAACAGAAACTAAACCAATTATTGAAGTCAGTCATCTTTTTGTGTACTGTGACATCATCCTTTGTGACTGCAGAATGCTGTTCAATACAAGGCACATACCTGCCTGAGACACATATTCAGTGAGTTCATCAATGTCTCTCTTCATATAGTCCAGGGAGTTAAGTCTAAGGTCATTAACTATGACTATGATGATGATGACTATGATCATGGACTATGATAGAATCATACTGGTATCTGTAGTGTAGTGATAAGTATGTGCGTAACTTGGCAATCCTGGTTACATATATGCAACTAACCATTATCTTCTCCTTGTTTAGTCTAGTGAGTGGGGCATCTGTGTGTCATACAATGGAGACCTTTATGACAAGAGTCCTGGGTAATATGTTTGCTTGCCTTGCTTTTTAGTGCCTCAGCATAAGTTGGTCTATGTGTGTGGCAGACACTATATATGGTGGATGTACACACACACACACACACACACAGACAGACAGACAGACAGATAGATAAATAGATATGTTGCTGAGAGACTAAGATGGAACCAGTATAGGGGCAAACTTGCACTTAGTTTAACAAATAAGGGGAATTTGAGATTGAAATTCAAAAGAAACAAAAAATATGTACTTGCTTGGTTTGGTAGCAATATGCACTACTGCAGACTAGTAAAAGTGAAGTGAAACGTGTATGCTGTTTTATACAGTGCAATATATGAGGGCAGTAATAAAATACAACAGCATTCTGGGTTCTGCAGTTAATGGAGTATGCTGGTCATTGGAAAGCTTACATCTAGAGTGTTATGTCATGTTCTGGTGACTGCAGAGACAAAAGGAAAGGAAAGGACATGAAAGGAAAGGCAAGGAAAGGAAAGGACAGGAAATGACAGGAAAAGAAAGGACAAGAAAGGAAAGAAAGAAAAGGACAGGAAAGGAAAGGACACTAGCAAAACATATGAAATGGAAAGTTAAAGAAATGACTAAAGGCATGGAGGTAAAGTAATAGAAACAACTTTGAAAACTTCACAAATATGCAGTGGAGCAGAAACAAGAAAGGAGGGATGATAGTTTTGATAACTGTATTGTTAGACGTTCAATGGGGCGACCATGGTGGTGCAGCGGTTAGCGTTGCTGCCTCACAGCAAGAGGTTCTCCGGTTCGATTCTTGGCTGGGGTGCTTTCTGTGCGGAGTCTGCATGTCCTCCCTGTGGTCGCGTGGGTTTCCTCCGGGTGCTCCGGTTTCCTCCCACATTCCAAAGAAATGCTGTAGGTGGATTGGACACACCAAATTGGCCCTAGGTGTGAGTGTGTGTGTGCATGTGCCTTCTGTGGAAGGTTGGGCACTGGGCTGGCACCTCGACAACGTAAAACTCCACTGCCAATCATGAGCAGACAGGTCATCTGCTGTGGCAACTCCTAGCCAGGAAAAAGCTGAAAGAAGAAGAAGATTGTTAGACATTCAATGAGAAAGTTAGCATTAGCGAAGACAGGCAGAGGAAGAAGGGAACATGGATACCAGGTGAAAGTAAGGGCAACTCAGTACTAAGTTAAAAAATGCTGCTTCTCTAAAACCATGATGAGACTGAGGAATATGATGAAACAAAGGAGTGTGTGTGTGCATGTGCCTTCTGTGGAAGGTTGGGCACTGGGCTGGCACCTCGACAAGACAAATTTATTGCTGTATAAAACTGCTTTTATTGTATAATTATTGCTGTATAAAACTGTTTTGATGTTACTCTCTATTAAATTGTATGTTTTTTCCTTGGAGCTTTTCTCCCCGGGCCACTACTGAAAATGGACATATATCCAATTAGATTAGCCCAGTCAACAAATGTAAAATAAATAAATAAAATAAATAAAAATTTAGGGGTACATGAATCTAGGAAAGGTGAATAGAAAACAGGAAGGGAATTGCACCTGCATAGAGATAGTTGTGTTGCTTGTGTAGACTCACTAGAACATTGTTCCTGCTCCATCAGCATCTTCATGTGGCTGCATTGGGAGCCTGCACTTTTACTGTATAGCATTTGCTCCTTGATGATTATAAACTCACAGGGCAAACCATTATAAGAAAAAAAGACAGAAGACAGGTGCAGTAAAGCATACCTATACATTACTGAAAGAATTCAACATGGCATTTTCTTTTTTTTAATATGTGGTTCTGTGGACAGCTGCTAGTGTGATTCTGATGGGTATATGGGAGGAGGCAGCAGAGTCACAGACTACAGGACTGTTGCTTTGGTGAGTGCTGATCAGTTTCTGTTAATTGTCTTTTAAGGAACACACACTCTGACTACAAGGACTGAAGACATGCCAGATAAATATGACTTGTAATGCTAAAACAACATGTTGCATGTCCATGTGGAATGTTGTATGATCCACTTACTGCTTACACCTCAGCTAGGAACAGACAACTAAGCATAACATACAAAATACTCTCCTCCCACATGCAGGGCAGAGACCACCTGCAACATCATCCTTATTATAACTAACTCAAAATTCACTGAATCTCAGAAAAAGTTCATGTACTGATGTTTCAAAAAATGCCATTTGATCACATAATCCTGATCAAATGGTCTTTGATCAGTTACTCATCAAGGGGCTGACCAAATACCATTCAAGTACATCACATCAACATGCAAAACAAACTAAATAATAACAGTTTGCCTCCAAATACCCAGGAAGATGGGGGTCTATATTAACTATCCGAACACTTAAATGTTTGAATCGCTAAAGGTCAACCTTTAGCAATCGAACATTTAAATGTTCGAATATGAATAAAAAATAATAAAAAAAAAAAAACAAAAGGAAAAAAAAACTAAAGGGTGTAAGCAGGGGGGGCAAGCCCCCTGCACCCCCCATGTGTAGGGCTGTGCCCCACACACACCCCGCTACTTAAATTTACCAACTCCAAGATTGCTCTACAGTGTAGGGAATGGGAAATTTCCCATTTCCGTACTGTAGTGCACTGAAGTGCGATCTCAGAGTTGGTATATTTAAGTAGTGGGGGTGTGGGGGCACTGCCTCCCATGTGGGGAGTGCTGGGGAGCTTGCCCCCCCCCTGCTTAAACCCTTTCCTTTTTCTTTTTTTTCTTCTTTTTTTTTTATTGTTTTCTTACATATTCAAACATTTGAATGTTCGATCGCTAAAGGTCGATCTTTAGCGATTCAAACATTTCAATGTTCGCATATGTAATATAGACCCAAAGATGGGGACTAACATAGATATGAGCATTTGTAAAAAGACCCTGGATGATTATACAAATGACAAACAATGTGTCTTTTGACAAGGGAGTGCATCAACATGATGTGTTGTTCTGTCCATGTCAGTTAATACTAGATAAATAAAATAATTAGTGAATGAATGAATGAATGAATGAATGGAACGTTTTAGGCCTTTCTGAAGTGAAAGCATATTGATTTAAGTCAGTACTATGATTCATTCTTTTAGAAACTTAAACTAATCACCTGTGGCAAGCAACTGCCCTTTCAAAGATCTAGTAAATACTTATTGGCTATGAGACATATTTAGAGCCAGTATAAATTTAATATGAATGCCATGTGAGTCAATGAAGACACAGAAGTAGTAGACAAAAAAAAAAACAAAATGAAGGGTTCCAGCCACAGCTCAAATAATTTATTAAGAATATAAAAACAAATGAGCACCTTCATCTCAGCAAAGAGACTTCATCAGATGAAAGAACAAGCTTTACATCACTTCCTTAAATACCCCAACTAATTTACACAGTAATTTACGTAATTAATTACAAAGTGTTAAAGGAACATCCACTGCTACACATAAACTAGATCAGCTCATAAGATCCTTCACAAATTCATTAAAACCAAGAACCTTTAAAAACTAAATAATAGAGAATATATGTAGTTTGAAAAAAAATACCCCAAGTCTAACCAAACTATACAATAATAGCTGCCCTCACTTTAAGGATGGGTTTTACTGAAACACAATCATTCAGGCCAGGGGGTGAGAAAGCCCTTAGCCTCAATTGCCAGATTAATTCCCTTTTGAAAAGGGTCAGCTTCCAGTTGCCACCTCGTTGATTAGTTTTAATTAATTTTAAAATGCCAAAGTTGAATCCAGTGTAATCGGAACACCCTAATTATGTAAATTACTTTGTAAATTAGTTGGGTTATTTAAGGAAGTGATGTAAATGTTGTTCTTTTATCTGATGAAGTCTCTTTGCTGAAACAAAAGTGCTCATCTGCTTTTATATATTGTTAATAAATTATTTGAGCTGTGGACTTGTGGCTGGAACTCTTCGTTTTGGTTTCCATGAATGGCATGTAAGTAATAACTTTTCCAGAAGATGGTACATATGTGAATACATGCCAAAGATGCAGTTTATTAATCTCTATGAGAATAAATATTTTATCACAACAATTCATTTTGCAAGACAGTAATATTATAATGATTGTAATAGGCTAGGTTATTTGCCCTCACAGTAAGGAGAACTGCATATTTAAGTACGGATGGACTGTGGAATTCTTTTTTTCTTTACAAGCTGTTGGCACACATTCTGTAAAAGTCCTTTCTGATTAATTTAAAGCAATCATTGATGCTCTAATTAATAAAGAATTAATGAAACAATTCGTTTCTTCTATCATACTGAACAGCCAGTACTTAATAAAGTTAGATACCTTTTGCCTTCCCCTAACCTTTACCATTAAAATACTTACATGAGTCCTACCTGCCTCCACTGTATGTACCTCACTAAGCTGAAAGGTAAATATTTTAACTGACTTTTATTGATTTTGCTCACTTGTCTCATTCCCTATCACCTGATGCCGTAAGCATACCCATGTTGCTTTCTTTTACTAATGCTATAATCAAAAGCCTATATTAGACTTAACCTTCCTTGTTACTGCAGCTTTTATTTTCCCACATAATTTATTTATTTATTTATTTTATTTTATTATTTATTTTACATTTGTTAACCGGGAGAGTCCGACTGGATACATGTCCATTTTCAGCAGAGGCCCGGGGAGAAAAGCTCCAAGTACATAACAGACATATGAACAATTGTTAATGCAAAAAAAAGGAAGATAGTTGAGTTCTAAATACAATATAAAGATACATCACATCTTGGGAAAAAAAAAAAAAAAAACAACAGCAGCATATAAAAAAAACCATAGGTCAGTTACAAAGGCAAGGCGCCTTGTTAAAAAGCGGTTAAGGATAGTGAGGTAAGAGAAGGGTAAATGATAGTGGTTAATCAGGTTTGGAACAGGGACATTGCCAGAGAGTATTGAGATGGGGTTTAAGCTTTTTTTTGAATTGTAGGAGTGAGGGTTCTGAGGTGAGCATGGTCGGTAGGGAGTTCCACATTTTACCTACAAAGTTTGAGAATAGAGAATCCCCAGCAGAATTATTGGCTTTGGTAGTTTGAGCTAAGATCTTATTGGAGGAGCGTAAAGATTGCAGGTTAATATAGGGGTGAATGATGTTTTTCAGAGCTGGTGTTTTCTCTGGGTGATACAGTATCTGGAGAGCCATTTTGAGTTGGTTGAAATGGAGTTGGCTGGAAAACTCTAACCACCCTAGTTGCTTCAAGTTAGTGCAGTGGTGCGTTCTAAAGGTGGAATTTGTGGCAAATCTAGCTATGTGATTGTAACAAGAAGTAAGTTTGTTAAGGGTTGTCTTGTTTAGGTTTGTAAAGAGGGGGGAGGCATAGAAAAGAGTTGATAGTAGGTGTGTGCTGGCAATTGTAATTTTAGCATGAGGAGTGAGAAAGTGTTTTACTTTATAGAGAGAGCCAAGCTTTTATTGACGGTTTTGATGGTAAGATTGAAATGGGTGTCAAATTTAAGGGAGTTATCAATGGTAACACCTAATAGCTTTGTGTGAGCTTCTGGTGATATAGTGATTCCATTGGAGGATGTAATAGAGAAGGTGGGGGGGAAGAGTCTTGTTAGTGGGTGAGAAAGTAAGTAGTTTTGTTTTGTTGGGGTTGAGAACTAGTTGTCGACTTGAGAACCATTTTTCTATTAGGTTGAAGGTGTCTTGGGTTGAAGCAGTGAGGTCTGCCAGGTTGGAGGTAGTGCTGATGATAGTCGAATCATCTGCATATTGAATGCATGTGGCATGGGGGGTGATTGTGGGCAGGTCATTAACAAAGATGGTGAAGAGAAGAGGGCCAAGAATAGATCCTTGGGGAACTCCAAGTGTAACAGGTAGGCATGTAGATAATTTGTCCTGCCATAGAACAGCCTGTTGCCTATTGGACAGGTAGGATTGGAACCATTTCAGCGTGGAATTGCTGAGTGATAGTTTTTAATGTATGGAGGAGTTGAATGTGGTTCACCATATCAAAGGCCTTGGAGAGGTCTAAGAAAAGAGCAGATGATAGTTTATTATTGTTTCTGAAGTTATTGATGGTATTAGAAAAGGATAGTAGGGCTGATGTGGTACTGTGATTTGGCCTGAAGCCATGTTGGGAGTTAGCTAGAATTTTATTTTTGGTGAGGTGTTCCATCAGTTGTTTGTGGACACACTTTTCCATAATTTTGGCCAGGGGTGAGAGTATAGCTATAGGTCTGTAGTTGGTTAGCTCTAGTGAGCTACCACCTTTATGGAGAGGAATAATGTGGGACATTTTCCATATGGAGGGGATGAAGGCTTCTGACAAGGTACGGTTTATGATTATGGAGATGGGATAGGAAATGGCCTCAGCTGGGAGAAGGTCAGCTGCTAGCTTAGTGGGTTTTAGTTTTTTAAGAAGAGATGTTATAAAGGATATGGGTACTGGATCAAAGGTAAATAGATGATCTGATGTAGTTGTAGTATTCTGCTGGCATGGGTAGTGGAGTGGGCTGGTTGTTTGTTTGAATTGTGTGGCCAGGGATTGTATAGTTTCTGTGAAGAAACTATTGAATGTGTTAGCAATGTTTACAGGGCACTGTTGTTTGCAAGTTGTTGGAGTGGGGGTGGTTGCCTGGCCTGGGTGCAGGAGCTTGTTTAAGCCTGCCCAGAATTTTTGTGGATTATTAAGGTGTTTGTGTTGGAGGTGGAGGAAGAAGTTTTTATCATTTAAGATCATTCTTTTAGTTTCATTTCTAAGTTGCGGAAGGTTTGGTGGGAGTGTGGGTCTTTAGAGGTATGCCATGAGACCCACATCTTGTTTCTAGATAGGATTTTGGATTTTGTTTCCTTAGAGAGCCATGGTGCGGTTTTGGTTTTAGTTCTAATGGACCGTATTGGAGCATGGGAATCTAGAATCTTGAGGAAGGTGGTGTTGAAGTAGATAACTGCCTCTTCAAGAGGAAGAGACTTGAGTATTGTCCAGTTGTGGGCTTTAAGTTCAGTTTGAAAAATGGAGGCGTTGAATTTATTATTGTTCCTGATTTTTTTATGGTTGTAAGAAGGGGTGATTTTCTTGAATTTGATAACATAGGTGAGTAAGTGATCACTCATGTCCTCTGGGTGAGTACCTGCTGAGTACTGGTCAGGATCTTTATTAGTAAGGATCCAGTCCAGGATGCTGTCTTTGTTTTGGGGTTTACCTAGTCTGGTAGGAGTGGATATGAGCTGAGAAAAGCCATGTAGATTTATGCTGCTAGATGGGGAGCTAGATGAGAAGGAATTCCAATTGATGTTGAAGTCACCTAACACTATGGATTCCTGGGGGTGAGTTTGAGTTAACCAGTGGAGAAAGTCCTCTAAGGTTTTGAAACAGACATGAGTATTGTCATAAGACATGAGTATTGTCTTGTAAACCAAAACCAGCACCAGACAGATTCAACCTTTTCTGGTCAGCCTACTTTGACTTTCATTCTTTTGAAAGTTTAGAAATAAACCCAAGCCACTAAGAATTAAAGTAAGTATTTTAGTCAGCTAAAGCACTGAGTGTACCACCTGCCATATATAATTGCTGTTTAATATGGTGTGCAGTAAATGGAGCTCACCTCTTGCTCTGGCCTGCAGGAGCTAGTCATTTGCCTGTTTCATTGTTTGTTTGTTAAGCACTAAGTGAAGGAATAAACAGTGCATTGCATGACCGAATGCATGGACACTTCATATGTCACCCCTTGGTTAATACATATATGATGTTCTCCAGAAAATCCATCCAATAATTTGATAAACATAAAGACCATAGTATAAAACTATAGATTAATTGAATACATTTTCTTTAGTGCATCTTCCTTTTGTAAGAACCATTAAATGCACTTAATGGTAGCAGAGGTTTTATAAAGGATCTTCTGCAGAATGCGGTTCTAATGCTCTCAGGCAATACCACTCTGTAAATACTACTGCAGGCTCTGAATGTGTACCTGCTATGCGATAAAACATCTGTCAGTAAGAAGGAAATAATTGCGACATGGTAGACACTAAAGGTTGATAATGTGCATTCGGATGTGTACTGAAGCATCATATGAGTGATAAAATGTCCTTATATCCATGGAAGGAGCATTACCAGATTTAATGTTCAGCCTGAAATAGCATGCTGCATTATTAAGATGATTTTAAGTAGATTCTAGATGAGAAAATCGAGACTTGGTGTCTCACTCTACATATATTGACATTTTCTGCATAGTCAAATGACCATTTTAAGCTGATTAAATAGCTATATATTTTTTGACAGCTTAGAATGCTGAATAATGGACATTTAATTATAGGCTAAAGTGCGTTTCCATAGTAATAGTACTGACTGTAAGTCTATACATTCATAATTAAAACCATTTTCTGCCAGTACAGGAAGTAAATGATTTTATTAACTGTTCCATATTGAGAAGAGCTCCAGTTATGTTTCTAAACTCAGAAAGCAAGGTTAAAATGATGGTACTATTTTGGCATTTATTTAGCATATAACCACATTTTAAAATATCACAGTTTATATATTATAATGTACACATCATTCGACTTATTTAAAAGCTTCATTTAAAAGAACCCAGAGTATGTTGTTGCTCAAAACAAAAAAAATCTTCCTGTAATTTCAGCTGATTAAATAAAATCACATTTCATTAATATATTTGTACATCTTGATATTCATACAATGTCTAAAATAATTACTGCAACCCTCAAATATTAATAAAATGCTGACATTATTCCATTGTCTTTTTTAGAGCACATGTCCTTGTGTCCCAGTTTAATTTGATAAGATAATGTTGGTATTCTACAAATGTTTCTGTTTAAGAGTTCAAAGATAGGGTGGGGGCACTGGTAATAGATGAGCTTTTGATAAGTGTATTTAAGTAATTCAGAGCACTAAATGTGTTCCATCTCAACATGTTGACATTTTCTTTTAAATCTTTTTCATTTATTTCTGATGATGCAAACTGCATTTCAAGGTTATTAGTTTAGTGCCAATCTTGAAACTCTGAAAAAGGTTTAGTGCTGGTATTTCAGTGAGACATTGGTGCAGTAATACAAATGCAAATTAACAACACTCTTTATATTTCAGATATTTAAACACAGCCACTGTGAAATTATGTTTATAGTATTCCATGATACATTATATAGGAGGTTGATATGAAAACAAGAATTAAGAAAAAAAATCTGAAATTTGTAAATAATATGTTTGAGAACCATACATTTTATAACCATACATTCAGTATTTTCATGTGATTGTGCTTACATCTGGTGACAATTTCTGACAGTAGGGACCTATCTGATTAAATAAACTGAAAATAAATAAGAATTGAAGAATATATTCATAAAACAAACTAGGTTTACTAATAAATTAGAGTTGTAAAACACAGTAAGTGAAGCACAAGATAGTTTAGCAACCAGATGACTACGATATATTTGCAGCAGTACATAATGAGATTCCAGTCTGTAAGATAAACTCTATTGATAAATAACTGCCTATAAAAAATGAAAGAATAAAAGTAAGTTAGGTTAGTAAGACAAATAGTCTGATGAAAATTATATTTTTATTTTTATTATGAATTTATACATTGTTATAATTTGCGATAACAGTCCTGCAACAAATATTTAACCATTATTGGATTGTACTGGGGTAAATGTTTATATTAGAAAAAAAGTGTGGGGACAAAGAAAAATTATAGAGGCTCACAATGTTTGTGTCAGTCTACAAAAAAAAAACAAACATCTGGGCCAGATACCAAAAGAGTTGCTCTCAGGGTACGTCTGCACTGATTCCAAATGACTTGCTCTCTTTGTAAGTGATTTACACCAGTGTAAGGCCTTTCTATAAAATCAGTCCCTGGTAGTGAATACATTCAGTAGACTATAAAGATAGCAAATATCTTCAGTCATTGCCATGTATACTCACTGCAATTTTGTGACAATTATATTATTCATGTGACTAAATATTGTAACATATTACCACTGTCTCAGGGCTTTACCCCTCTGGACCACAGAATGTGCCACTCTTGATCGGAGTTTGACTAGCAAAACTGGGTGTTGAAGAACAGCCTGGGGACAAATGAATGTGAACAGATGAGGTTGGTTTCCCAAACTGAGGTGAGGGTTCTGGAAAGACTTTACTGATGAACCTCACCTGGTATTGGAAAAGAGTCTGCCATGTGGACTGCACTCTGGTTCTACCAAGGGTGAGTACTACTGCAGTGTTGTAGGGATAGACTGCACTCTGGTCCTACCAGGCATTGAGTATTACTGTAGTGCTATAGGATAGATTGCACACTGGTCCTACCAGGAAATGAGTACTACTGCAGTGCTGTAGGGGTAGACTGCACTCTGGTCATATCAGGCAGTGAGTACTACTGCAGTGCTGCAGAGATAGATTGTACTCTGGTCCTACCAGGCAGTGAGTACTAATGCAGTGCTGTAGGGATAGACTGCACTCTGGCCCTACCAGGCAGGGAGTACTACTAAAGTGTTGTAGGGATAGACTGCACTCTGGTCCTACCAGGCAGTGAGTACTTCTGCAGTGCTGCAGGGATAGACTGCCCTCTGATCCTACCAGGCAGTGAGTACTAAAGCAGTGCAGCAGGGAAAGATTGCACTCTGGTCCTACCAGGCAGTGAGTACTTCTGCAGGGCTGTAGTGATATACTGCACACTGGTCCTACTGGGCAGTGAGTACTGCTATAATGCTGTAGGGATAGACTGCCCTCTGGTTCTACCAAGCAGTTAGTAGGCACTGCAGTGCTATAGGGATAGACTGCTCTCTGGTCCTATCAGGCAGTGAGTACTGTTGCAGTGCTGTAGGGATAGAGTGCACTCTGGTCCTACCAGGCAGTGAGTAGACACTGTTATTTTTGCTTCACTGTACAGCTTTTCAGATCTCTGCTAAAGGTGTTAGTTTTCCCCAATCCACCCTCCCTATTTCTGTCTTGTTTAAATTTGGAGGCTCTTGCAGTTGCCCGCCCCACTGTAGATTTGATCTGGGACACTCCCCTCAGTCCCATCTCTTTACCTCATTCTACCTAAAAGACTCCTTCTGCACTTATTTTTAGTCATTTTTAATTGAATTGCATTTTTTTAACTGTTTGGTCTAACATTGCTACATACTCAAGTGTGCTAGCTTGCACTGCATTTGAATTGTTTTTATTGCTGTTTTAGCTACTTTTCTGTATATATATATATATATATATATATATATATATATATGGTTTACTATTGAAATTGCGAACGGCACTTGGGCGACAGTCGGATAGTCGAATGTATAAGGTCGTAAACAAGGATGTCGAAGACAAAATAATCAATCTAGGAACGGTTTTAACATGGGTCGAGGTAGGTGTTCAGTATTATTCCCTACTACAAACATCTTCCCTACCTCGACCCATGTTAAAACCGTTCCTAGATTGATTATTTTGTCTTCGACATACTTTTTTACGACCTTATACGTTCGAATATCCAACTGTCGCCCAAGTGCCGTTCGCAATTTCAATAGTAAACCTATATATATATATATATATATATATATATATAAGCGCTCGCATTTGCACTTCTTTCCCCCTTTCCTGTAACTAGTTTAGTCCAGATACAGATTCTTAGTTTTAGCACTTGAATTTGCTTATTCATGATCAGCACTTCTTCAGAACTTGTTGTAAGCACTAAATAACCTGCTAATTACTACAGCACTCAACCTTCCTCATTACCTAGAGGAAAACAGTTTTGGTACTTACCTTCCTCACTTGCTTAGAGAAAAGCAGCTCTTGTACTCACTTTCCTCACTTATCTAGAGGAAAATAGTTTTTTATTCAGGCATGTCCAAGGGTCAGCTCCCAGTGTTCTCTCCTGTCTCTCTGATGAATCTGGGCATCTTGGGGCAATGTAGAAATTGCCTCATGTACACAGACAACCCTTTCCTTCTACCACCCAATACTACAACCTGTGAGAGATGCACTTATCTAGCCAAACTGGAGGTAAAGTTCTCTCCAACCAAGACTGAACTTGACAGTCAAGAGGAGAAGGTAAACACTTGCACCACACCACACTCATCACATAGTCTCACTAAAGCTATACCGCCAAAATCCTCACATAGAAACACAAAAATATTTGCGGAGACTCTCAATAATAATATCAAGCAACAGAGATCTCCATAGCAGAAATGCAAGCAACCTCCACCCCCTACACAACCCAAATGACACACAGCCCGCAGACACAGTGTGCTACTCAACCACAGCCAATAAGGCAAAACAACATACCCAACACACTAGTCATAGGTGACTGTATAGTCAGGCACACTGATGTCCCACTCACCAGGCTAAACAAGGAGAAGGTTACTGTCAGCTGCCTGTTGGGTGCCAGGATCCGCCACATAACCCATGCACTCAGGTCACTCCACAACAAGTACAGATATGACTCTGTCATTGTCCATGTTGGTGTGAATGACATACCTCTCTGGACTACATGAAAAGATACATGGAAGAGCTCCTAGCTCAGACTAGCATTCTGCCATCACCCAGAATGATGCCGCAGTACAAGGACAAAATGATTGACTTCAACAATTGGCTAAGCTTCTGGTGTCATTCTAAAGGGATCCAGTATCTGTCTGGCTGGGATGACATGGTCGACAGACCACAATGCTTTGCCAGAGATGGCCTGCACCTGTCACCCCTGAGATTCTGGATACTGGCTAAGGTTCTTGCTACCCCTATAGTGCCTTTTTTAGGCAAGGTTCAAATGACAAATTCACCACCATAACAGGAACATGCAAGCAAAAACTGAGGATGATGCTACTCAATGCTAGAAGTCTAAATCTCAAAATGCACTCACTCGAGGCACTCCTTAAAATGGAGAACATTGATATCTGTGCAGTGACTGAGACCTGGTTCAAGGCTCCAGAGAGCACCCCTGCACTACCCGGCTATAACTCATACAACACATTTCAGCCATGTAACCTGGACCGGAACATCAAAGGCGGAGGTGTGTCTATATTCATTAAGGATATCTACACCTCCAGGCTAGTTGTTCAGCATAATGCAACCAAGGTTATCCAAGTGCAACTAACTCTGGGCAAAATTGCAATCCAAATTGTAGCTTCCTACAGATCCCCCACCATGCCCCATGATTCCCATTCCTCTTTTCTTGATGTACTGGAAAATATTAGGGTTCAACCAAACACCCTAATAATGGGCGATTTCAACTACCCCAACATTAACTGGAAAAACTACTCATGTACCAATTCCTTTGCTCAACGCTTTCTGGAATTCATAAACTCCAGTGCCCTGGATCAACTTATCCACACCCCCACCAGGGGCAACAATATCCTAGATCTAGTCATTACCAACATGAGTGACCGGTGTTCCACAACTGAAGTCAACGCCTCACTGGTCCGATCCGACCATAAGCTAATTACCCTATATATCCACATCCTGCCCCCACCCCCCACTAAGGAAACCATGGTAAAAAAATTCTCCAATGCCAGCTTCATGCTTCTTAAGACAGAAGTGTTGAACTTCATAGCACCCATGCAGATGGAAAATACAGTTAAGACTACTGAATCCTACACAATTGCACTCTATAAGCACTTACACTAGTGCATGGATCATGCTATCCCAAACAGAACCAAGACACTATCCTCCAAAAAGAGGAAGCCAATCTGGTGGTCCCCTGCCATAAACAAACTGTACAACAGAAGGAAGAAACTGTTGCAAAAGACAGTAAAATCCCATCAGTGGAGGAGCTCCCTGGTCAGCCTCAGTAAGAAGCTGTGATCCCTGATAAAATCCTCCAAAGCTAATTATGAAAACAAAATCACAACTGATTCCAAAGACAACCACAAAGCATTCTATAGCTATGTCAAGAATCTCAATGGCAACACTCAGATCTGCTCTGAGTTACAGCACAATGGCACTAAATATACAGACCCAACTGATATTGCCAACATCCTGGCAGATAGGTTCAGTGCGAACTTTACCCCCTCTCACCCCCTAAAGAGCCCATCTCTATACCGGAAGAATGTAAAGTTCCTATAATTATGGCTGCACAGGTAAAAACCACACTCTCCAAAGCCAAGAACACAGCATCCATGGGACCAGACAACATCCCAGGCTGCGTTCTACATGAACTACAGAAAGAACTGGCACCCCACCTAAGTACCATGTTCAATCATAGCCTCACCTCAGGCTTTGTGCCTGCTAAATGGTGCACAGCGATGGTTATCCCACTCCACAAGGGGGGAGCCACTACTGACCCCGAGAACTACCGCCCCATT
Organism: Protopterus annectens; assembly: GCF_019279795.1. Taxonomy (NCBI): domain Eukaryota; kingdom Metazoa; phylum Chordata; order Ceratodontiformes; family Protopteridae; genus Protopterus; species Protopterus annectens. The sequence continues at coordinate 948,785,110 of NC_056735.1, forward strand.
AGTCTGATGAGCCTAGTCTGCAAAGCCATGGAACGTATCATTATGGAACTTATAAACAAAGACATTGGTAATCTCCAAACTCTGGACCCCACCCAGTTCGGGTTAGTAAAAGGCAGATCATGTCTCCTAAACCTGATAGACTTCTTTGAAGCAGTCACCAAAGCCCTAGATGAGGGTAAGGTGGTTCACACAGCCTATATAGATCTTGCCAAGGCTTTTGACACCATCCCCCACTCTGAAATTATAGATAAACTCACTAAACTAGGTATAAATCCCTATGTCACAAGATGGGTTGCCAACTGGCTCACTGACAGAACCCACACTGTGAAAGTAGCAGACTCCAAATCTGACTTCAGACCAGTGACAAGTGGAGTACCACAAGGTTCAGTCCTGGGTCCTCTCCTGTTTAGTATCTACTTCTGTGAAGTACAGGCTAACACAGAAAGTCTTTGGCTAATGAAGTTCACAGATGACTGCAAACTAGGAGCCATAATCGAAACTCCTAATGATGTGGACATCCTACAAAAGGGCCTCACTGAGACAGATGCCTGGTGTCAAAGCCATGGCCTCAAGCTGAATGCCAAAATGTGCATTGTCATCCCCTTTGGTAAAAAACTCTGAACCCATGAACTACAACATAGGCGGTAGTATACTTAGCACCAAAAGTGTGATAAGAGACCTTGGGACACAGGTGGACAGTAGTCTCTCCTTTGATAATCACATTGCCACCGTAGTCAGGAAATCCTTCTAAATGGCACACCTCATCAAAAAAGGTTTCTCATCCACAAAAAAAAGAGGTTATTGTTCCCCTCTACTCATCACTCATTAGACCCATTATAGAGTACAACACCCCTTTTCGTATGTACCTCACAAGACATCTACAACAACTGGAAAGACCACAGAAATACCTCACAAAGAAAATTACTGGCCTCAAACAGATTCCCTACACAGACCGTCTCAAAAAACCCCAGCCTTACTCTGTCGCATATTGCCTACTCAAAGGTGATCTCTGCCTAACATACAAAGCTATGTCAAACCCAGGGCTGTTGGACATGCTCCACTTAAAGAAATCCCAAACCCTCTGGGCTACACGCTCTAGGGACCTAAACCTTGTCACCACAATAAGCAGAACATGCCGAAGGGATAGATTCCTGTCCCAGAGACTTCCCATACTCTGGAATAAACTATCTAGCTATATCAAACAAAGCTTCTCATTAGCACTCTTCATAAAAATCTTGATGATTGGATGGGAAATAGGAAATTCATCCCGAGGATCACCTCTGTGGCTCTGCTCGACAGTGGCACAGGAAAATAATTTTCTTGGGTGGCAAAAGCCAGGGTACCTTTTTGGCTGGGCTTGTATAGGCCCCAGGGCCAATATCCTGGTACCTACCTATGAACCTATGAACCTATGCAGTGCTGTAGGGATAGACTGCACTCTGGTCCTACCAGGCAGCGTGTACTACTGCAGTGTTGTAGGGTTAGGCTGCCCTCTAGTCTTACCAGGCAGTGAGTAGGCACTGCAGTGCTGTAGGAATAGACTGCCCTCTGGTCCCAGCAGGCAGTGAGTACTACTGCAGTGCTATAGGGATAGACCACACTCTGGTCCTACCAGTCAATGAGTACAACTGCAATGCTGTAGGGAGAGACTGCACTCTGGTCCTACCAGGCAGTGAGTACTACAGCAGTGCTGTATGGATGGACTGCCCTCTGGTCCTACCAGGCAGTGAGTACTACAGCAGTGCTGTTGGGATAGACTGCACTCTGGTCCTACCAAGCAGTGATTAGACACTGCAGTGTTGTAGGGATAGCCTGCCCTCTGGTACTACCAGGCAGTGAGTAGGCACTGCAGTGCTTTTGGGATAGACTGCCCTCTGGTTCTACCAGGCAGTGAGTACTACTGCAGTGTTGTAGGGATAGACTGCCCTCTGGTCCTACCAGGCAGTGAGTAGGCACTGCAGTACTTTGGGGATAGACTGCCCTCTCGTCTTACCAGGCAGTGAGCACTACTGCAGTGTTGTAGGAATAGGCTGCCTTCTGGTCCTACCAGGCAGTGAGTAGGCACTGCAGTGCTGTAGGGATAGACTGCCCTCTGGTCCTACCAGGCAGTGAGTACTACTGCAGTGTTCTAGGGAAAGACTGCATTCAGGTCCTACCAGGCAGTTAGTACTACTGCAGTGCTGTAGGGATAGACTGCAATCTGGTCCTACCAGGCAGGGAGTGCTACTGCAGTGCTGTAGGGATAGACTGCAGTCTGGTTCTACCAGGCAAGGGAAAGACTGTACTCTGGTCTTTCCAAGCAGTGAGTAGATACTGCAGTGCTATAGGGATAGACTGCACTCTGGTTCTACCAGGCAGTGAGTACTACTACAGTGCTGTAGGTATACTGGTACTGCATTGACAACTCTAACAGTGAGACTGCTGGAGGCACAACCTGAAACTCAACTCCAAATTTACAGAAAATGAACAAGCTAGCTTCCATATCTCTTACTTAAATAAACTGCATGCATGGATACACCACAGAGAAAGGAAATACCATGGAAAAGAAAAAAATGTTCTTGCTTCCAGTCTACAGCAATCATTTGCTGAAAACAGTACATTCAACCTGAATTTACAGTTAATAAGCAAATACAGCAACATAAAACTCCCTACCCCCTCTACCCCCAATAAAAAAATATAAATCCCACAAAACATACGTGAAAGAGCAATGGCTTTTGTTGCAATATTTTGATATGTATAGACCTGATAAGACATTCACTTGTAAAACCACAGGCTTTCACATTGCATCATGCATTTGCATTGCAGGTGTTGAAGGCTGTACCTGGTCTCAGCACTATACACGCTACCTGGCTGTAAACGGAGGGAGGTTAGGAAATATTATACCTCCTGACCTGCCATAATGATGGCTCTCCATTGCCTAACTCTCACTATCTCCTCACAAGTAAATTATAAATGATTGCAAAAAGTGATAAATATCCACAGCAGAAAGGGACCATAAAATGAGCTGATGTGCAGTATTATGGGATGGATTAAGGAAAATAAGGGAATTATAGTCCAGAAGTGAGGCATAATGGTTAATAGAAAAAGGGCAGAAAAAAGGTCCAGAAGAATATGCATAGAATCGTAGGATCATAGAATCATTGGAGGTTACTAGGCTAATGGTACTGGGGCCCTTACAAACCTAGCCAAGAGTTTATTCCCAAAAAAAGAAACCTCAGTCAGCACCTGTTGCCCCTGTCAATGAGGGACAAAGATGGAACCTCTGGTACAAATTTATGGTTTCCCATTTCACTCATCAAGGTTGTTCTTGAAGAGGGTCAGTGATGTACTCTGTTTGACATGTATGGACAGCTTCTGAGAGACAAACCTGTCTCTCCAGCAGGTTTTGTTGATGTTGCATATTAGATTTAGGCCTTTTGAGTGGGCAACCCATTAGGGCTTAGACTTACAGATATGGAGCATCTCTAGTAGGGCAGGGTCTGATATTGCCTTGTAGGCGAGACACAGATCACCTCTGAGCAATCTGTTCGATACCAAGTAGTGATAGTGATTTGAGCCCGTCCACATAGGGCAGGTGTTGGAGGCCATGGATTCTCTTTTTGAGGTATTTCTGTGACCTTTCCAGTTGGGGCAGGTGTTTGGAGAGGTACATACCAAACGGGGCATTATACTCAATCATAGGCCTAATGAGGGAGGAGTACAGAGAGGTAATAACCTCCTTTTTTCTGGATGCAGTCCCTTTACTTATAAGATGAACCAAGTAAAAGGCTTTTCTGACCACTGTTGCTATATAATGGTCGAATGTGAGATTGTTGTCATCCTGAGTGGACAGGTCTGTCACCACAGGTTGTGTGCTAAGGGGTTGGCTTTGATGTGCTGGTCAGTAGGGGCCGTGTTGATAATACATTTTTTTGTGTTTAACCTAAGGCCATGACTTTAGCATCAGTCATTTGTTGCTGTGAGAACCTCTTGTAGTATGTTAACATCATTTAGGGAGACAGCAACAACACCCAATTTACAGTCATCCGCAAACATGGTCAGCCACAGGCCCTTTGTCTTTTCCTGGACCTCTGAAAAGTATATGTCAAACATTAGGGGTCCCAGGCAGATCCCTGGAGAACACCACTAGTGACAGGTCTGCTGCTGCAAGTGGTGATGCCTATTTTAACCTTGTGGGTCCTATCGGTGAGACAGTTGGCCACCCACCTGACGAGATAGGGATTTATGCCAAGTTCTTAGCTTTTCAATGATGCCTGAGTAGGGGATTGTGTCAAAGGCCTTGGCCAAGTCAAGGTAAGCTGTATGTACTGACTTTCCCTCATCCAGGGCCTTGGTGACAGTCTCAAAGAAGTCAACCAGGTTCAACAGGCAAGATCTGCCCCTGACAAATCCGAATCGGGTGGGGTAAAGTGCTTGGAGATTGTCCATGTCCTTGTTTATGAGATCCATAATAATACATGGTTTTACAGATCAGACTTGTCAAGCTAATGGGACAATAGTTTCCCGGGTCAGCAGTGGCACCATCTTTGTGCAAGGGGATGACAATGGCAGTTCTCCACTCTGCTGGAATGAAACCTGTATTTCAGCTGTGGTTGAATAGGGTGTTCAATGGTGAAGCTAGTTCTTGCTGGAGATGGTGCAGAATATAACCTGGGGTACTATCAGGTCCCATAAAAGCTGTGTTCTTTGCCTTGGATAGGGCCTGTAACACTTGATCTATGGAGATGTGAGGTGATGGACAAGTATTGGGGATGTTGAATGGGCCTTTGGGAGGGGATAAGGGGGTGAAGTTTGCACTGAACCTATCAGCTAGCAGGTTAGCTAAGTCAGCAGGATCAGTGTAAGTGGTACTATTAAGTACTAATTTGGCACAAACCTGGGGTTTGTCATGGTGGTTCCTGATGTAGCTGAAGAAGGCTTTGTGGTTTCCCTTTGTTTTGGGGGCTAGTTTCAATTTATATTTGGCTTTGGAGGTTTTCACTAGTGATCTAATTTGCTTGCTGAGGTGAAGGAGGGAGTTTTTCCAGTTTGGAATTTGTTACCCTTGGACAACAGTTTCTATTTTTGTTGTAAAGCTTGTTGAGAGAGGATGTCCACCAGACAGGTTTGTGTTTCCTTGAGGAGCAGGTTTTAGTTCTCTTGGGTATGGCTGAGTCCATGCAGTTGTACAGGTGCTTGTATACTGCATTGTTCTAGTGTGTTAGAGTTGATGAAGTCAATGAATCACTGAGTGAGTGCATTAGTGCAGGAATAGTTCATCCAGTCTATGGTGGGGTAGTTGAAGTCACCAAGGATCAGAGTGATAGAGGGTACCTTGTTGGAGTCAAGTAGGTCCATGTAGGAGGAGTGGGTGTCCTGAGTCATGGAGGGGGATCTATAGCTGCCTAGAACTTGGATGGGAGTCTTGCCAACTGTCAGTTGCACCTTTAGTAATTCCAGTGAGTCATGCTGGCAAACCAGTCTCGAGGTGTGCCTGTCCTTATCACTGTATTACCTCTTAATCTTTGTCACCATTTTGCCATATGAAGGAGCAAGAAAAAAACTTCCCAAAACAAAGTAACTCTTGAATATAACATTTTTGTCATGTCACATTTTCCAGCAATAAATCTACACAGTATGCAGTACTTTAAGATGTAAAATCAGTTGCTATGCAAAAAAAGTACATATTTCACTGTGGAGAGGTAGAGTTGGTGAAATAGATCAGACAGTGGGGACTTAAGAGAAACAGTCACAATAATAAGCAGGAAAGCATATAAGAGCAGATGACCCGATGAGAACCCACAGCCCTTTCATTATGAGTTGATTTCCATGTTGAGAAATAACTGCTGACTATTGTATTGTAAAAGAAAACAGCAACAGTTGAGCAAAAACCTTTATCAACGAGACAAAGCTTTCAGGTTAAAAAACCCTTTTTCAATTAATAACAAAAGGTAAATTCAAAGCACCTGTATAAATACAAACCAGAAAATCATGTGACCCGCACCCAAGATCACATGATTAATTACACACATATAATCACATAAAATTTTCAAATACAAAAATATATAAAGAAAATACATATATAAACATTTAAGCAATAATAATCATAACTATTTATAACTAATACATAATATTATAAAAACATCAATAATGTAAAAAATTTGCATTAAATTCACTTTAACCTAGTATGTTGTATCTTGGTCAAAACAGGTTTTAATGATACACTTGCATTCAAACCAGGTGATGAATCAGCCGAAAGCCTCACAATCCATTCATATTCCCTAAGATCTAGTAAGTTAGATAAATCCCCCCCTCTATCAGATGCACATACACAGTCAATCACCCTAAATTTAAACCTATGGTTAATACCACAACATTTAATATGTTTGGATAAAGCGTTGGTTTCACTACCTAACCTAATGTTGGACTTATGTTCTATGATCCTCTCCTTGAGTTTCCTAGTAGTTTTTCCAACATAAAATGATGGATAGGTTTCACAAGTTGCTAGGTAAACGACATTACTTTTAGTGCAGGTAGCAAAACAATGAAAAGTAAATACCTTTTTTGAAACAGGATGAATAAAGTTATTAATGTGAAGTAACTCAGCACTTTCACATCTAAAAATGTCACTACAACAACTACAATTATGGCATGCATATGTGCCATTTCTATTCACATCATTTACTCCAGATCTTAAAGTAGCAAAGTCCTTATATCCTAGGATGCTCTTTATAGTATACATGTTCCTATAGGTAAAATATGGCTTGTCACCCACTATCATCTTAATATCTTCCTGTGCCAAAAGCACCTTCCAGTACTTGATTATTATATTCCTAACAATGTATGACGTGGAATTAAAAGAGGTGATAAATCTTAATGCAGACTCACTCGTTGGAATTCCTGACATCTCACTCCCCACCATAGGTGTTTTGACAAAAATGGGTTTATATAGTGTATCTCTATTTGATATTACATATTCCCTAACACGGGAAAGTGATGTTAAAGGATATCCGCTTTTCTTGAACTCATCATAAATTTCACTTATTTGCTTCAGAAATGTGTCATTATCAGTGTTCAATCTACTGATCCTAGCCATCTGGGCCTTAACTATACCTCTGAAAACATGAGGTGCATGCATACTAGATGCATGGAGGTACCTGCCAGATGCCACCTCCTTCTTGAATACCGTTGTATTAATGGTATTATTTTGCTTAATAAGTGTAACATCCAAGAAATTTATAGTTATATTTGAAAATTCTACCTTAAACTTCAAGAAAGTAGTTGTATTATTTAAAAATGAAACATATTGCATAAGTTCATCTAGGGTACCCTTCCATAGAAGAAAGCAATCATCTACAAACCTTTGGTAAAAAATAAGGTTGTCATTCAGAAATTTCACACCATCATACACATATTGCTTCTCCCACTGGTAAAGGACAAGGTTGGCATATGTGTTCGCCACCGGTGTACCCAATTTCTTGGATGTTACACTTATTAAGCAAAATAATACCATTAATACAATGGTATTCAAGAAGGAGGTGGCATCTGGCAGGTACCTCCATGCATCTAGTATGCATGCACCTCATGTTTTCAGAGGTATAGTTAAGGCCTAGATGGCTAGGATCAGTAGATTGAACACTGATAATGACACATTTCTGAAGCAAATAAGTGAAATTTATGATGAGTTCAAGAAAAGCGGATATTCTTTAACATTACTTTCCCGTGTTAGGGAATATGTAATATCAAATAGAGATACACTATATAAACCCATTTTTGTCAAAACACCTATGGTGGGGAGTGAGATGTCAGGAATTCCAATGAGTGAGTCTGCATTAAGATTTATCACCTCTTTTAATTCCACATCATACATTGTTAGGAATATAATAATCAAGTACTGGAAGGTGCTTTTGGCACAGGAAGATATTAAGATGATAGTGGGTGACAAGCCATATTTTACCTATAGGAACATGCGTACTATAAAGAGTATCCTAGGATATTAGGACTTTGCTGCTTTAAGATCTTTTTTTTTTTTTTTAAAACAAGTTTATTGTTTTTAACATACAAGAAAATATCATAACAATTTTATACAAGTAATTAAAATAGATATGATTATAACACTCAACAAAACAACCAAAGTATTTACAAAGACATCCACTACAATCAGATCAATTAATTAAACTAAAATACCATGTTATTTGAAGTTAAGATTTGTTTAACAAGTTTTGTAAATTATCCCATACAATATAATAAGACGTTTTTCTAGTAGTTCTTAACTTCACAGTATTCAGTTCCATATGGCACACTATATTCATAACATTTTTAAATTCATTGAACGAAGGAGGTGTATCTGAAATCCAATTTCTGGTTATTATTTTTCTAGCCACTGCTAGGATAGACCATAACAAGGGAAGCTTAACCTTTTTAACACTTTGAGGTACAGGTGTGTTGAATAATATAAGAGATTTATAAATAATAAAATTATCTGTAAAAAGAGCCTGCAAAAATTCATTAATTGACTTCCAATATTCTTTCAATTTTATACAGTCATAAAACATATCAGCCCAGTCTGCATTAATTTCTACATTACATCTCTTACATAGATTATCTTTATTATTTATTTTATTCATCATCAAAGGTGTATAAAAGGATCTATGTAAAAATCTCCATGTAAAAAGTCTCCAGACAATGGAGGACGTAGTTTCATAAGCAGATTCCAATATATATTGTTTATCTTGTTGATTTGGTGAATCACCATTAATAGAAATGAAATAATTCCAGTAGGTATCTACACTGTAAAAAGTTTCTTGTCTGATAATTTTATGTATGTATGAAAGCTTACCTTTATCAGAAACTTTATGTTGTAAATTTAATATCAAGTAATCAATCAATGTTGGGACAGATTCTTTAACTGTTATAGACATTAGATCTATTTTATCAATGAGATGTTGTCTAAAGGTCTGAACCTCTAACCAGCAAGTTTCTCTTAGATCAAATTCTTGTTTTAAGAAATCTAGATTTTTAACTTTATTATCAGATATCAACTGATACCAGTACTTTAGATCATTATCTGTAGTTAAATGAGTTCCTTCAGAAGTGGATGACAAAAGCATACCCCGAGTATACATTATAGGAATATAATAAAATTCCATTCTTTATATTTAGGATGCATGAATATAAAGTTACGATAACCAATAATAATGTTTAATGGGTAACTAACTATATGTTTAGGTGTAATAGGTGAAGTACAAAATTCTTTTAGTAACCATAACATGGAGTTATTTACAATCATATTTTTATGTGTTAAGGAGATTTTCATGAAGTGAATACTAATTATCTCCCAGTAATCTTTCCATTTTGCAACATATGACTGATCTATTAATAAAGTAATAACTTTTATAATAGAAGAGATAGTATATAAATTGAAGTCTGGAAAAGAAATACCCCCTTGAGACCAGCTATTAGTATGTTTCTTTAAAGCAATCCTAGGTCTATTAGGTGCCCATAGGAAATTTAACATTAGTGTATTCAATTTCTTGATAATTATTTTTGTAGGTGGAAGTATTATTGATTGTATTAAGTATAATATCTTGGGGAATATTATCATTTTAATAATTGTAAGTCTCTCTTCCATAGTAAAAACATATTATTCCAGGTATTAAAGAGATTTTGTATATTAAGAAGACAGGTATTATAATTATTATGTATAATAGATTTGATTTCTTTAGATAATATTATACCTAAATAAGTTATCTGACCTGAATTGGGTACATATTTAGTAAAATCATTAATGAGAACATTTTTTCGTGTATATATAGGTAGTATTCTAGTTTTTTCTTCATTGAATATTAAACCAGAAATACTTTTAAAATTTATCATTTTATCAAACAGAGACTGCATAGAAGAATTAGATCCTGTTGATGTGATTAAAACATCATCTGCAAAGAGCTGAATTTTAGATGTTGTATTTTCATCTATTTCAAATCCCTCTATGTCAGTATTGTTTCTGATCAAATTAGCCCAAGGCTCCATTATTAATGTGAATAATAGTGGAGAGAGTGGACACCCTTGTTTTGTACCTTTAAAAATTGGTATTTTTTGTGAGACATATGTTCCTATCTTAATATAAGCCAATGTTCCTTTGTATAAATGCTCAATTAGATATACAAAAGCTTCTGAGAAGTTTGTGCACTTCAGTAAGGTAAATAGGTAGTCCCAACTTACTGAATCAAATGCTGAGCTTATATCAAGACTAATAAGAGTTAAATCTTTCTTTTTCCTATTTGCAAACTCAATTAAAGTTAGAGTTCTCCTTATATTATCAAAATATTTCTATTTACAATGAAGCCTGTCTGATCTACATCTATAATGCCAGGGATGATTGTCTTCAATCTATCAGCAAAAATACTCATAAACATTTTATAATCAACATTAAGTAATGAGATGGGTCGATAAGAAGTACATCTAGTTGGATCTTTATTAGGTTTCAAGATTGGCGAAATAAATGTATATTGCCAAGATGGGGGGGGGGTTATTAATTCATTTTGGGCCAAAATAAAAACCTTATGTATTAATGTGTATGTACTTTTAGAAAAGATTTTATATATCTCTGGTATAATACCATCATTACCTGGTGCTTTGTTTGATTTAAGCTTGTTTATTTGTGTAACAACCTCTGTATATGAAATGCTTTTATCCAATAGTTTAATCTGTTGTTTATTAAGTTTTTTATTCATGTTTGTGGTTATAAATTCCCTTATTTTATCTTTAGGTTCCATGTTAATGTTATTATGATTAATTTTGTGAAAGTGATTTCTAAATTCATCTAGTATTTCTGGTAGACTAGAAACATTCTTCTTTTTCCTTAGAGAAAAGATTTCTTTGATATGATTTTGCTTATTCAACCTTTTTGTTTTGTTTTTAAGCCTATGTAGGTATTTGGGGCTTATTGAGTAAGACAAAAACTTGTATTTCTCTAAAGTTATTTTAACTTTATGAGTTAAAATTTCGTTGTATTTCTCATTTAGTTTGTTTATTTCTTCAATGACTTTCTTATCCATAATATTTTCTTTATTATTATGTTTATAAGAAATCTAGCTTACTTTGAATATCTAACAATTCCTTATCCCAAGATTTCCTTTTATTATTATACCATCTGATACTTTGTCCATATAAATATGATTTTAAAGCATCCCAAACATAAACAATGGAGACTTCAGGAGTATTATTTATATCTAGAAAATGTTGTACTTCTGAAAGTATATATTCTTTATAGTCTTTTAATTGAGTTAAGTATGCTGGTATCCTTTTGATCTGAACATTGTGAGTATTTTTTATCATGAACTCAAAAACAATTGAATTATGATCAGATATAGGACATGAAATGATTTTAGAGTTAATTAATTCTGTTACCATCTGGTTAGAAATAAAGACTCTACCTATTTTTGAATAAGTTTTGTATCTGTTAGAGAAAAATGTATATGGTAATGATTTTGAATCTATCTGATTATTAATATCATTTATATGATAAGAATCAGCAAAATCCTTTAAATGTTTTGCATTAGATGTAATTTTCCTTTTTCCTATAGTGGTAGTGTCATTTTCATGTAATATACAATTAAAGTCACCAGCTAAAATAATATCTCCTATAGAGAATGATATAATCTTATCAAGATGGTATTTCACTGTATTAATACCAATTCCAGGTATCCAATATATATTGATTAATGTATAAGTCTTCCCATTAATTTGTATTGTAACCATACAAAACATTCCTTTATCATCTTGATAAGACTTAATAGTTTTAGGAATGGGCATACTTTTATTCCATAAAATAGCCACTCCTCTTTTTTTTTTGAGTGTGCTCTGAACTAACCAATACTGTATATTTGTTTGTGACTAGTTTATCAATATCTTTTTTCAAGAGATATGTTTCTTGTAGGAAGACTAAGTTGGCCTTATGTAAATTAATGTATCTTATTAGGCTTGCCCTTTTACACGGATTATTCAATCCATTAATGTTTAAAGAAATTCCTTTTAGAGAAGTCATTTGGCAATTTTAAAACATAGAAAACTTATAATTAAAATAACAATTAACAAAATAAGTAATGTTATACCTCCTCCTTTAGGTGTACCTTTAGATATAGCTGTATTTATTGGGTCTCTTATGGGATTTTGTATAAGATTTAATTTTGTTTGTAGTGACAATGAGCTTACAAAGTGTATTGTGGATGTCAGAACTATATACATACAACAGTGAACAAGAGAGAATAATGTAAGGATTAAACCTTGCACCCAGCCTGGAGTTAAAAACTCCAACTTAGAGTAGTACATACTATTCAAGTTAACTGCCTACCCTAAGCAGCAGTACCTCAGCTGCCACCTTATCAATTTAATGCTAGTTATATTTAACTTAAATTAACAACTTTCAATTAGATTATCTGGTAAGACAAGACTACACAATTGATAAAACAACATCATATATACTAAGAGAAACCTTTTTTTAAAAAACTATTCATACTACTATATACATCTATTTAATATAATACATTTATATTCAAATAGCATTCAAATACACTTGATATTAGAAACCAAGAAGAGAGAGAGAAATAAAAGACGTGAGAGAGGAATAGAGAGTGAGAGAAAGAGAGAAAAAAAAAAGGAAGGGCATATGTACACATTAATTTATTCAAAATTTGTAAAAATAAGTTCTAATATTCAATTAAATCAATAACTTTGGCTAATATGGTTCATACATTACATATATTAAGATGTATCTATATTCTATCATGTAAATGCAGTTAACAGCTTCCAAAATACTTTAAATTACTTGTATCAGAGCTTTTTTTTTCTCATATTTATTATTTTGTCAGTAGAATAAAATATTATATTTATAGGTATTGCTATAAATCATACTGCATAGTTAAGCAAGATCTCAAAAACACTTGCTTTATTGTGAAGAAAGCCATCTGTATTTTGTATATCTAAACTGCTGCTTTAAAATATGTCAGATGACAGCTTCTTCCAGAATAGAGTCATAATGTTATTTGTGCTTGTCAATCATATAAATCAAATGAATCATAGCAGTGTATATGTTTAAATCATACATTTTTTACATATATTAATAAGCTGCAGTCAAATAAACTTTCAAATACACTTGTATAAATGTTTCACTTTCTATGCCTTCTAAAAAATCACATTTGCTTACTATGAAAAACTGCATCATTTAAAATCATTATAACTTACATATTTTATAAATTATAACATAAATAACTAAGTAATTATATAAAATAACTCACATTTAAATGATAAAGAGTTCATTTTCCATTGCAGAGTCGCATTTGCAGCAGTTCCACTTCCTGGTTGAGTGTTCTTCATGAATCTGCAATGTGTCAGTGTGAATTCTGGGGTCAAAGTTCAAATTGACTGCTTTCAGCTTCTCTGTGTGAGTTCTGAGTGTTGAAGCTTTTAAAACAACTCAAGGACACTGTTCACGAGGTAACCCACATCCCAAATTGTCTCCCTTAAGATTTTGGCGGGAATTTTGTTAAAAACAAGTGACTGACATTCATTTAGCAGTATAAGTGAAGCTAAACATAGCAAAACCTTCGCGAAGTATTTTATAAGTTATTACAGCCTCTATGAAAGTGAAACTAAGCTCAAAGTTATTAATATGTGATAAACAGATTATTTTTGCCCCAAATCAATTTTTATACAAATCTTATTATTTACTGTACCTGTATGATCAAAAGAATGTCAATATATTAATATGAAAGAAAATAAAGAGAAAGAACAGAGAAAAGAAAAAGAGAAAGCAAGAAATAAGAAAGAGCAAAGCAAAGATAAAAAAAAATATAAAAGGAAGCTATAAAAAGTATTTACAGTGGAATATTACTTGCTGTTTATATTAATAAAGATGGAAATGAAATATACTATTTACTATTATTTAGTTTTAATTATTATTAATTAAAGCATGACATATTATTTGTGGATGAGCATAAGCAATATAATCAAGAAAGTATAATTAGCATTAGCATTTAAACAGCATATAAACTTTTTACAAGGAATAAATAAATTATCATTCCATTTATCATATTCTCATCACATTTCTCTCCCTGCCCTCCCCCACCCCTTACCCACTGCATAATCTAAATAGAATGTCATTGTTTAAAATAAAAAAAGAAGAGAAGGGAGAAAAAAAAGAAAAAAAGAAAAAAAAATGTATCAAGTAACTGACCTTAATTCTCTTTGTCAGAAAGAGAAACATATTGAATGATAACTTGTTATTAGTTCCTCAGATATTTTGACTGATTATGAGACAAAACAGCTCTTTGTACACAGAAAATAACTTTGATTAAATCTTTTTCAGAATATTTGTGGCTTTCTGAAAATGCAGAAACTATATTTAAAAAAATTAATAATGAAGAAAATTAAAGTGAGAGAAAAAAAAAAAGAACATGTCATTTGTTTTTTAGTCTCTTCTTCTTCTCTGAAGCCTTCCACGAAGTTTCAGTTGCCAACCTCTTTAATGAAGGACTAGCCCATTCCATTTTCCTCTATTTTATGCAGAATCTTATTTTTTTTGATAAACAACAATGCAGAGTCTAAGTCATCAAAAATTTTAGGACCATCAGGAAGGAAGATTTTTAGCTTGGCAGGAAACAGAAGGTAGGTTTTAAACTGTGCTTTTTTGAGCTCCTTTATTAATGGCAGAAAGACTTTTCTTTTAGTTATTACCAAGGAAGAATAGTCATTATCAAAACGCACAGTTGTCTCATTAATTTTAACAGGAGCTTTAGCCCAAGCAGATTTAAGAACCATCTCTTTATCAAAAGATGATAGAAATCTAACTATAACTGATCTAGGATACTTTTTGTTAGAGTTAGTATTAGCTATAGATCTATGAGCTCTTTCGATACCAAAAGAGAATGCTTCTGGTAAGTCTAAAGTTTTAGGGAGCCATGTTGTTAAAAAAGAAGTAATATTGTTACCTTCAATATTTTCTGGCAGTCCAAAAATCCTAATGTTATTGCGCCTAGATCTATTTTCCAGGTCATCAAGCTTTGTTTGTAGATGTGTATTTTGTTTCAGCAAAAACTCAATGTTGATTTCCTCTTCTTGGATTCTATTTTCCATGTCATTTACAGCCTCTTCTATGCCTGTCATCTGGATCTCTTGTTGTTGCAAGTCTATATGTAACAAGTCTATTTGTTTTGTAGTTTTTTTCTATGAAGGTATCAATTTTAGTATCCAGTTTATCCATCTTAGCAGTAAGTTACTGGATTGTAGTTATCAGAGACTGAAGTTCTTTCTTGATGCTGGAGTCTTGAGAATTTGTCTTACTGGAACTCATTTCAAACAGATAAACTGACAGGAAAATTTCCAAAGTGATTTCTGACAGGAATATTGTTAAAATTTCCTTTCTTTTTTAGATATAGTTCAAGAAATATATAAAACAAACATATTTAGAAAGAAAATTACTTCATAAATTAATTTTTTAAGTAATTAATTCCTGTCAGTGCAGTGAAATTGGTGGAGCTGAAGAAATCAGCTGCTATCCTTTGTTCATCCTTGGCCACGTCCCCGCTACTTTAAGATCTGGAGTAAATGATGTGAATAGAAATGGCACATATGCATGCCATAATTGTAGTTGTTGTAGTGACATTTTTAGATGTGAAAGTGCTGAGTTACTTCACATTAATAACTTTATTCATCCTGTTTCAAAAAAAGGTATTTACTTTTCATTGTTTTGCTACCTGCACTACAAGTAATGTCATTTACCTAGCAACTTGTAAAACCTGTCCATCATTTTATGTTGGAAAACCTACTAGGAAACTCAAGGAGAGGATCATAGAACATAAGTCCAACATTAGGTTAGGTAGTGAAATCAACGCTTTATCCAAACATATTAAATGTTGTGGTATTAACCATAGGTTTAAATTTAGGGTGATTGACTGTGTATGTGCATCTGATAGAGCGGGGGATTTATCTAACTTACTAGATCTTAGGGAATATGAATGGATTGTGAGGCTTTCGGCTGATTCATCACCTGGTTTGAATGTAAGTGTATCATTAAAACCTGTTTTGACCAAGATACAACATACTAGGTTAAAGTGAATTTAATGCAAATTTTTTACATTATTGATGTTTTTATAATATTATGTATTAGTTATAAATATTTATGATTATTATTGCTTAAATGTTTATATATGTATTTTCTTTATATATTTTTGTATTTGAAAATTTTATGTGATTATATGTGTGTAATTAATCATGTGATCTTGGGTGCGGGTCACATGATTTTCTGGTTTGTATTTATACAGGTGCTTTGAATTTACCTTTTGTTATTCATTGAAAAAGGGTTTTTTAACCTGAAAGCTTTGTCTTGTTGATAAAGGTTTTTGCTCAACTGTTGCTGTTTTCTTTTATTTTTGATTATATTCAGCGGTGTTTTGTTTGTGGACTATTGTATTGTAACAGAAAGTTGTTGTGGTGCAGACAAAGGTATCATTTGTTTTTAGTTACAATATAAGCTGCAGCACTATCTTCAACCTAATATATAAAATATTATAATTATTATTATTATTCCTATTATTATTATCATTGCCATCAATGGAATGAACTAGATAATATTTAACAATTGATTTTGCATGAACTGTTGTCTCATTAAGCTCACCTTGATGCACCTTGTCATCAAATTCCAAATTCCAGCTTTGCTTTGAGCAACATTAAACATTCAGCTTGTGATGCCACGTGTGACTGATAAAACCATCATACACTTATACAGACAGGACCCATGAAGTTAAAATTGGGGAGTCCACCTCTGCAAAGAGGCCAGTCACAAGTGGAGTCCCTCAGAAATCAGTCATTGGACAGCTCCTTTTTGGCATTTACTTCTCAGAAGTCAAGGCCAATGTCAGTGGTCTCTGGCTGACTAAATTTGCAGATGATTGCAAATTAGGAGCTGTCAATGAATCTCACACTGACACAAATGTTCTCCAGGAGGGGCTGACACAGACAAACAACTGGTGTCTCTCTAAGATGTTCTGCTTTCATTTCTACACCATTATGATAGAACCCCCCCCCACAATAGTTTCAAGTACTCTCTTCCACATCCTTACTGTATGAACTAAATAGATACATGCTCATCATTTGTGTAACTGCCTACAACTACCCAATACCCATACAGTAAAGAAATACATGCTTGTTATCTCCTCTATGTTCAATCTATGTCTCAAATCCTGTGCAACTACAGATTAATGTACACTGTGTAGTGTAGCTCAATCTTCCACCACACATTCCCTACTGTCATACAGAAATGGAACACCTTCAGTGTTAAGTTGACAGACTCCGGTACACTGTGTGTTGACATTGTATGCTATAATAATCTAACTGGACCTAAAAACAAACCAAAAACAACTTCGGTGACCCGAAAATAACTTAGACAAAACAATTACTCAGCGACCGAAGAAAAATGAAAGTAGCCACACAGCCAGATGATTTTTTAGCGCTTTCTTCCACTTTATTATAAACGTGGACTTCCTCAGAAAAACCAGGAAGCCTCCCTGCATCCTGGTTTTATACTCAATAAACAGGAAATGATGTTATTCTGTTATTACAATGATGTTGAAATTTTAAATTGAAAAACAATTAAATGCACTTCTTAAAATTTTTCAAACTGTGCTTATTATAAAACATTTCATTTTTTTGTATGTATAAAAAATGATAAATAGTTAAATAAAATATAATAATTGTCCATAAAAATCTTATATGCCAGCAAAGTAAAATAATGCGATATACTCCCTCGCATACAAACGTGTCGAAACACTATTTTATGTATGGGAAAGTACATTATGATGGTAGTAGTTACTACATTGAAATCACAACTTAAACATTTGGAAACGGTACATTATAATGTTAATGATTACTTATCGAAATCACAAATTGACCATTTAAAAGAACAATAAACAGTGGAGAAAATGTTTGAATGAATGTGTTTATGAGTGGATATAATGAATGTAGAATAAATGTATTGTATTGTGACTCTATCCTTCCTCATCAAAAGATGAATGCATGCACACTCTCCCATGCATACTCGCACTTGATCTCTCACACTCGTGAATGCACTCGTGAAAACATGCACACTCGTGTGTGTGCCCGAGCCCACACATGAAGACACACACACTCTCACAGTCTTACCACACACATACACACACACACACACACACACACACACACACACACACACACACACACGCACACACATACACACACTGATGGACTCTCTCACGCGCACACCCACACACACGCACTCATGCACACACACACACACACACACACACACACACTCGCACACACACTCACACAAGCACACGCACACACACATGTATATGCTTACACACACACACGCACATGAAAACACATGCACACACACGAAAGCGGAACTGTGAGAGTGTGTGTGTCTTCATGTGTGGGCTCTTTTGATGAGGAAGGACAGAGTCACAATGCAATACATTTATTCTACATTCATTATATCCACTCATAAACACATTCATTCAAACATTTTTTCCACTGTTTATTGTTCTTTTAAATGGTCAATTTGTGATTTCGATAAGTAATCATTAACATTATAATGTACCGTTTCCAAATGTTTAAGTTGTGATTTCAATGTAGTAACTACTACCATCATAATGTACTTTCCCATACATAAAATAGTGTTTCGACACGTTTGTATGCGAGGGAGTATATCGCATTATTTTACTTTGCTGGCATATAAGATTTTTATGGACAATTATTATATTTTATTTAACTATTTATCATTTTTTATACATACAAAAAAAATGAAATGTTTTATAATAAGCACAGTTTGAAAAATTTTAAGAAGTGCATTTAATTGTTTTTCAATTTAAAAGTTCAACATCATTGTAATAACAGAATAACATCATTTCCTGTTTATTGAGTATAAAACCAGGATGCAAGGAGGCTTCCTGGTTTTTCTGAGGAAGTCCACATTTATAATAAAGTGGAAGAAAGTGCTAAAAAATCATCTGGCTGTGTGGCTACTTTCATTTTTCTTCGGTCGCTGAGTAATTGTTTAATCTAACTGGACCTACTTCAAATTCAGATGGGGTAGAGCAGAGTGTAATAAAAGACATATGTCACTGATATAAAAGTTTGATCATATACAGGTAAACATCAATGGTACCAACTATTTATAAATTTACAAAAAAAAAGTAATAATGAGCACAAATTTGTTTAGCTATACAGTAAAACTGGTGCGTTATGTATTTGCAAGATATCACAGGCAAATATTCTGCTGTTGGAAAAACAGTACATTTTATCGATGACTAATATTTAGAAAAAAATTGCCCAAATCTGTTTTCAGGCAAAAGGTTTAGCAAATTTCTATTATTTTGTCCATGGCACTTCATATAGTATGAACAGGCAGATGGTGGCTATTACATTAATTATTTTTATGAATTCTGGTTCCCAGGAAGTATAGATTCATAGGTGTTTACTAGGCTAACAACCACAAGGTCGTTTTTAAGTCTAGCCATGCATCCCAAATCTCTGACAAGTTCTGATACCCTTGATAAGTGTAAGCATGGGCCTGGGAGATGAACCATTTACAGGTTGCCTGTGTCCATTAGAGACATAGGTGCCAAATCAGGGATGAATTTCCTGTTCCCCATCCAATTGTCCAAGTTGTAATTGACTTGGGTTAGGGGGGATTCTGCTTCACATGAATGAGGAGCCTGTTCCAAGATGGGGTAGTCTCTGGGATGCATACCTCTCCAGCAGGTCCTATTTATATAACAAGCAAGTTTTAAATGTTTAGAATGGGTAATTCTGGTACTGTTTGTTTTGTGGATATGTAGGCGGTCCATCAGAATGGGGTCTGACAAGGCCCTGTATGCCAGGCATAGATCTGCCCTCAAAATGGTTTGCAAACTGTCAGCTTCTATTAAACACCAGTAAAACTAAACTGCTCATCTTTTCCCCCACCTGCAAATCCTCCTCACCATTCTTTACTGTAAGTTCCAGCAATGGCACAATTATATCCCCAGATACTCATACAAAACTCCTGGGCATCACAGTCGATAACGCCCTAAAATATGATATCCATGTCAATCAAACCATCATATCTGTCAACAAAAAACTGCGCTCCCTATACAGGATCAAACCCTTCCTCAGTCCTTTTGCAAGAACCACTATTGCTTGGTCCCACCTACCATCTATCCTCCTCTATGCCTCCCCCTTCTTCATTAACCTGAACCAAGCCTCCCTTACCAAACTTGTTAGTTGTTACAACCATATTGCTAGATTTGCTACAGGTGCTACCTCTAGAACCCACCATTGTATCAACCTAACTCAGCTAGGATGGCTGGAGTGGCCCAGTCTTCTCCAATACAACCAACTTGTAATAACCCACAAAATACTATGTCAACCCGTAAAAACACCAGCACTAAATAAGATCATCAAACCATACAGCAACCTAAGGTCACTAAGCTCTGCTGACAAACTGCTGGTGCAAACAACTAAGAGCATAAATTGGCTGTGGACTCTCTATTTGCCAGCTCAGTAGTCAAAACTTGGAATATGCTACCTGCCAAACTTACTCACCAATCCTCCTTAACCCAGTTCAAAAAAAAGCCTCGAACTACACTTCCAACACCATTGGCAGTATCCCTGCTTAAACCCCGACTAATCACTCCTGCTGTTCCTGCAAACTCTCCCTAAGCATTTCAATCATATACTCTAATAAGTGCATGAATTCTTGAAGGGACGTAGCCCATAACTGCATGTATTATTGTCTGAAATTGAAGCTGCATGATTTTGATGTTGTCTACTATGTTTTATCTATGTTTGTAGCCCTACTGCAAACTGCATATTATACTTATCTCTAAATGTTTCTATTGTTCCTAATGTATTTGTACTCTGCTTTCTGGAGCTTTTCTCCCTGGGCCTCCACTGAAAATGGACATATATCCAGTCGGACTTTCCCAGTAAACAAATGTAAAATAAATAATAAAATAAAAGCCTGTAGGAGACAGACTACAGGGAAAGGGCCTTGAGACAGTCTGCATAGGACATTATAATTATGCCCTGTATTCTTTTAGTGAGGAACCTTTGTTGATGTTCCAGTTGTTGAATATGTCTGGTTAGGTACATACCAAAGGGGCATTGTACTCAATTATAGGTATGATGAATGCAGAATACAATGGAACAATGACTTGCTTGGACTTAGATGTCATACCATTATTTATAAGTTGCGCAACACAGAATGATTTCCTCACTACTGTAGACACATGATGGTCAAAGGCTAGATTACTGTCTATGTGTGTTCTGAAGTCCCTGACTATTGGGTCAAATCTAAGGAGTGTTTTGTCAATATGATAGTTACTAGGGGTGAATGACTTCCCAAAGGATACTATTATGCATTTCATGGCATTTAGTTTTAGACCATGGCTCTGACACCAGTTGTTTGTCTGTGTCAGCCCTTCCTGGAGAACATTTGTGTCAATATGAGATTCAATGATAGCTCCTAATTTGCAATCATCTGAAAATTTAGTCAGACAGAAGTCATTGATATTGACTTCAGAGGAGTAAATGCCAAAATGGAATAGTCCAAGAATTGATCCCTGAGGGATTCCACCTATGAAATGCCTCTTTGTAGAGGTGGACTCCCCAGTTTTAACTTCTTGGGTCCCGTCTGTGAGCCAGTTGGCTATCCACCAGGTGACATACAGGTTTCTGCCTAACCTCTTGAATTTGTCAACAATGCCCAAGTCAAGGTAGGCAGTGTGAAACATGTTGCCCTCATCCACTGCTTTGGTGATTTTCTCAAAGAAGTTCACCAGATGAAACCAAACTGGGTTGAGTCCACTGTCTGGAGGTTTACTGTATCACTATTGATCATTGCCATGATAATTCTTTCCATGGCTTTACATATAAGACTAGTGAGACTTATGGATCTTTAGTTTCTAGGGTCTGCAGATGGCCCACCTTTGTGCAGAGGTATGACTGTTGCTGTTCTCCATTCATGAGGCACGAAGCCTGTTTGGAGGCTACAGTTAAATAGCAATTCCAGACAGCCTGATAGGTCATGTTTCATGCTATTTAAAATGCATCCTGGGATATTGTCTGGGCCCATTGATGCAGTATTCTTGGCCTGAGAGAGAGAGAGAGAGAGAGAGAGAGAGAGAGAGAGCATTAAGGATCTGTTCCCTAGTGAAAGCAGAGGGAGTTATATTTGATGGTATTTCCCAAGGGAAGGTTAAGGGGGAGAGAGGAGTAAAGCTGGAGCTCAATTTATCAGCCAGTTAGTTTGCTATATCTTCTGCCCAGTACAGGTGGCTGCATTAATAATGAGCTCTGCACATGATTGCAGACATAGTTAAAGATGCCTTGTAACTTGAGATTGGGGAGGAACAATGGAAAGGTGGTTGAGGTAAAGTTGGAAGAAAATCTATCCAAAAGAATGTTGGCAACATCCATGAGGCTGGATGCAATTGTACTCTTTTAGAAAAATTCAGTACAAAATTGTAAGTTACTTCTAATCTTCCTAATTTAGCTGAATAACCCTCTTGGGGTTGCAATTTGCATTGGCTGTAACTTTAGGTTTATACCCAGCCTTCCTTCTCCTAATGGTAAGTTTAAGGGTCTTGCCAATTTTAAAAACTTTTAGTAATGGTAGTAGAAATCTCTTATAGAAGGCCAGGACTGTCTTCTTTTAATTACATGAGAGTTTCACCATATGAATTTAATGTTAAACTTATTGTTATGACTACATCAGATGATTACTGATGTCTTAATACAATTATCAAAGAGGGAGTAAAATTCAAAGGAGTAGGCAGCAGAATGAGGTACAAGGCTGACTGTTCAATCTAACCACCTGTGAGTATCAGTAAGATTGGTAGTCAGTAAATAACAGGTTTTGGAACAATCCCTGAATGTAGAGGAGATTGTTGGAGCCATGAAGTAGGTTTTCTAAGAGAAGGTCACACACAGGGATATCAACTTTGACAAGTGAAAAGATAACAAGTTGGGTAGTGTAAACAGAAATACGCAAGTGAGGAAGAGAACTAAACATCTGGAACCTCCTGTGGGCAGGGGAGCAAATTAGGCAAGTGTATTAGCATTTATGAAGTTTAGGCATCTTTGGGTATATCTGTTATTGGTTGAATTACATATTTATTTATTTATTTTTATTTTGATATTTGTTGACCGGGTTAGTCCATCTAGGAAGATGCCCTTTTTCAGCGGAAGCCCAAGTAGAAATGCTCTAATTGTATAAGTAAAAAGATACATACATGATATCATATGGCAAAAGAATAAGAGTAATTACATACAATTATTTAGCAAGAAGTATATTCTGGATCATCTGTAACATTTCTTCAGGGCAGAACGTTTGAAGAATAGGCTATTTTTTGGAGAAAGAGCGGGATTAAAATAAAGGTAGGTAACAGATGGAGAGGAAATGAGTTTGGAGGGAGAAGTTCATAGAGAAATAGTAAAAAAAGACTCAGAGTATGGTGAGGTTAGTTGTAACAGAGGGAACAGTAGTTTAAGTCAGGTCAGGGCAAGAGCAGGTCCATAAGTTAAGTAGGTAGTCTTTTAAAGTTTTTTGAAACAGTTAGTGTTCAAAATAGTTCTTAAACACAGGGGCAGTTTATTCCATGAATTGGCAACTGAGTGATTGTAGAGAACTTTCCCTTTAGTTTTTTGGACTTATAAATTTCCAGGAGGTGTTGGCCAGAGCTTTGGAGTGTATTATTAGGAGTATAGAGAGAGATGAGAGATGAAAGAGCAGGACGGAGGTGGGTTTGTTTAGAATGGAGTGAGTCAAGTGTAGCTGAAGCAGGAGTTGTTGGCAGGTGTGGAAAGAGATCCAGGAATGTAGTTCATGACTTTGTTTAGGATACTTTGAATGTTCAGGGATAGTATAGTTAGGTTTCTTGTAGATGTGGTGGAGTAATTCTGAAAAGGGGAAATGGGGAGAGGGAGCATGGAGGGATAGGTAGGGAGGAGTGAGGAGCTGATGACTGGTCCTGGGTTGGGGTGTATATCACCTGAAAGTAGTAAGTTTAGTGTAAGTAGTTTTAGCAGTGAAGAGTTGAGGTTCAAAGAGTGGTATTTTGCCTTTATTTTGAAAGGGAGTGAAGGCTGTTGAGATAGTTTTATTTTGTGTAGGTGAGTGTCATCGTGGTTGAATAATGCGGGGGCAATTGGGAACGTGTGAGTACGTGAGAGATTAGTTTCTGGGTAGGTAAGTGTAGGAGCAGGGTTTATGCATGTAAGGGTGTGATGATATGAGATAGAGACAGAAGAAAAAGCAGAATATTAGTGATGAGAAGAAGTAACGTGTGATAAGTATAGGCAGGAGGAGAGGGAGTTTAGGAGCATAGGGCAACTAGCATAGACTGCGGGGGGGGGTGCAATAAAAAGGTATTGGAAGGCTTTTAAGTTATTAAGAGAAGAGATGGGATGGTTTATTATAGTGTAGGAGAAATAGAGTTAGGGAGTTAGGGTTAGGCTTATCTTTAGGAGGTTTTCCTAGGAATAGAGAAAGTGAAAGTTGTTAGGAGGTTTGGGAGGAAGTAGTGAGTTGAAGGAGAGAGTGGTTTGGATGGATATAGTATAAGTTTAGGGTATGTGGGGGTGGGTGGAAATTGGGGGCATGATTGGCGAGCATAGTGAGCCTGACTGTAGTGAGGGCGAATGGAGCCGGTTGGTCTGATTGGAGATCTGGGCTGAAAGGAAAAACAATCAGTGAGTAGATGTAGGACAGCTCTTGCTGTACCTGGGGCTAGCAGAGATCTGAGTAGTGTAGTTATTTAGACTGTGTTGTAGAAATAGGCTAAGAAAAAATACATTTTTTGGTAGTACGGTGGGTTTGTAGAAGAGAGGAAGGGAAATCTGAGTACATTCTGGTGATGTAAGAGGTGCTGCTTGTATAGAAGCATATGGAATAGCACAGACAACAGAAAACAATTAACAGATATACTTATTCACTGTTGGTTTGAGACTGAAAACGCAGGGATTGGGAACATAGTGTGCACTTGAGCTTTTGTTTGTAGCTGACCAGAAGAAGTTGGTATTTTTCAACTCTGTGTGCTGACAGGTTGCTAGGCTACAAAATAAGTTATTCACTGTTGGTCTGAGACTGACAATACAGGGATCGAGAACTTAGTGAGTACCTGAGCTTTGGTTTGTAGCTGACCAGGAGAAGTTGGTATATTTCAACTCAATATGCTGGCAGGTTGCTAGGCTACAAAAATCTTTAAGCAATTGTAAAAAAGAACAGCAGTCATACACCACCAGAAGTAGCAGCCAATACTCTAGGTAAAGGAAAGATGGTCTGGAAAAAAACATCTCAGTGTATGTGTAAATAGTTCAGATCTCCCATAAGAAAAGCATTTGGTTCAATAATTAACTTTTTCTAATTGGTTAATATATTTGTATGCTGTGAGGAGGTTATAGATGGTATTGTGTAGTTCATTATAAAGAGATAATTAATCCTGGGTGTCACCAGTACTTATCAGTTCCAGATCTGTATCACATAGCATTTGGTGAAAGACACAAAGTTTAAAAAATAAGTATAGAGATTTCCTCGCAGTGGGTGAATCTGACCCCCTTGAGCAGTGCTGAACCCTGAAACAGATGGACTGTTATTGCCAGGCTGAAATTGTTTCTGTAATTGCTCAAATGTTGATGTTTTCACTGGTAAGGAAGGCCTTAAGTTCAGACATGCCCCTTGATATTAAGTGGATTGGAATTTGTTATGTTAAGATGTCCATCAGGTGAACTCTTTTTAAAAAAGGCACTATTGGTTATCAAAGGTTTTAGCAAGCATGCAAGAGCTAAGGGATTGGGGGTGCAGGCCATCCCTAAGAAAGAAGAGGGGGGTTATTGAAAGTTTCAAGCAATCCAGACACATACTAGATCCCCTAGAATGACATACATTTACCAGCTACTTGTTAAAGCTCATAATTGTTCATCCTTTAATTTAGGAGTCATTATTAGCAAGGGTACAGTGCTCAATATCAGGACCTTGCCTTCCTCACATACATGAGTAGGGAGCTCATCAATGTCTCTCTGCATCTCGCAGGGTAGAATGCTTAAGATCAATTGCCCCAACATGGGCATAATCATATCTAGAGTGGTATGGAGACCTAAGGACTATATGATATCAGTAATCCTAGCACCAGAGAGGTAGCTGTTACCTTGTTCTTTGCCAGCGTTGTGAGTGCTGTGTTTATGTCTTACAAGGGAATTGTCAATGACAAACACAGTTCTGGAATGGCTTACAAGACATCAACCCTACAAGTTTGCAGTCCATGTGACTTCCACTGGTATATTATGTGTGATTCTGGGATTGGAAGAGGTGTTAGTATTTTGGCTACATGACTGAGGTAAACTAGCAGGGTGCATAGGAGGTCTATGAGGTTTAACCAAGGATGTTTTTACTACCTCAATATAATAATGCGTGATGTTTTTGGCTCTTGTGGTGTAGTGCTGTCATGGTGCCATTACTGCCCATGAGTGAGATGGAGGGACACACCTCTAGTTTAGATAAGTAAGTACAGCTCTCAGAGGTCGAGTCAAGAAATGCTAGAATTAGTGGTTTAACAGTAAACATTTATTTATTATTTATTTTACATTTGTTTACCGGGATAGCCGACTGGATACATGTCCATTTTCAGCGGAGGCCCGTGGAGAAAAGCTCCACAAAGACAAACTTACATAGATTACACAGAAGTTAGCAAACAATTATAAAAACAAAGTGATTATATACAATGGGTTAGTAGTGTTCCCTAGTAGGGACTCACAATTGTCATGGACAGACAATTAAAAGTAAGAGACATCAGATTGGAAGCAGAGCTTGGTGATGTAGTTACAAGTTATGATAATTGCAGAATATGCTTTTAGTTTATAACTTAATCAGGGTTGGTACACAGGCATAGCCAATTCACTTTGAGATACTGTTTGAGGTTTTTTTTGAAGAGACTTTTGGAGGATTGTAGGGTTATATAGTTTGGCAACGAATTCCAGGTTTTGCCAATGAAGTTGGCAAACGGGGATTCACCAGCAGAGTTATTAGCTTTGTGGGTTTGGACCAGTAGTTTATTGGCTGACCGTAGGGATCTTAGATTGCTATATGGCTTAATAATATTTTTAAGTGAGGGGGTATCCTCAGGGTGGTACAAACTTTTGTGCGCTGTTAAGAGTTGATTGAATTGAATTAAGCTGGGCAGTTCTAGCCACTCTAGTTGCTTAAGGTTCTGGCAGTGGTGGGTTCTATAGGTGGAGCCAGTGGCGAATCTTGCAATATTGATTGTAGCTATGGGACAGCTTACCTAGTTCGGATTTGTTGAGCTTTGAGAGTACAGGTGAGGCATATAAGAGAGTAGAGAGTAGGTGTGATCGGGCGATTGCAGTCCTAGCCAGTGAGGTTAAAAATGTCTTGTTTCTATACAGTGATCCAAGCTTCTTATTGATGGTCTGTATAGTTTTGTTGACCTGTAGGTTAAATTTGAGGTTATTGTCTATGATAACCCCTAGCAGTTTGGTGTGATTATCTGGGGAAATAGTGGTACCATTGTTAGATGTGACAGAGAATGAAAGTGTGGTGGATCTACTAGTGGGAGAGAAGAGTAGAAGTTTAGTTTTATTGGGGTTCAGAAGTAGGCGTTGATTGATGAGCCAGTTCTCGATAATGTTAAATGTATTTTGGGTTAAGATTTGCAAGTCGGATGGGGAGGTGGCTGAGCAGATGAGAGTGGAATCATCTACTTATTGGATGCAGGTGGCTTTAGGGATAGCAGTGTGGAGGTTGTTGATAAAAATAGAGAAGAGTAGTGGACCTAGTATGGACCCTTGAGGGACACCAAGTGTGAGAGGTAACTGGCTGGAGAGTTTGCCCTGCCATAGTACCGCCTGCTGTCTACCAGTCAGGTAGAACTGGAACCACTGGATAAGCAGGCTTGTTGAGGGAAATAGATTTTAGTGAAAGAATGAGAAGTTCATGGTTGACCATGTCAAAGGCTTTTGATAGGTCAAGAAAGAGGGCAGAGGTTAGCCTATTGTCATTCCTGTTTTGGTTTATGGCAGTAGTAAAGGAAAGGAGGGCTGAGGTGATGCTGTGGTATGGCCTGAAACCATGCTGGGAGTAGGATAGTAAGTTATACTGTGAAAGGTATTGCATTAGTTGCTTGTGTACACATTTCTCCATTATTTTGGCTAGTGGGGAAAGAATGGCAATGAGTCTATAGTTGGATATGTCTGAGGAGCTACCACCTTTATGGAGTGGGATGACATGAGATATTTTCCAAAGGGAGGGGATAGCATTTTCAGATAAGGTTCTGTTGATGAGGATAGATATGGGATATGCAATGGCATCTGCAGCTATTTGCAGGTACTCTGCAGGGAGTGCAGCGAGAAGGTCAGCAACGAGGGTGGTAGGTTTTAGTTTTTTTTAGAAGTGTTTTGATAAAACTAGTGGATATTGGTTGGAAGCTAAATTCCGGGTGATTATTAGGTAGATTAGGCATGTGGTTTAAGTTAGAGGGGGTTAGATCATTTGCTAGGGATTGGATTGTTTCAGTGAAAAATTTATTAAAGGCGCTAGCTATTGTCTCTGGGGAGCTATGGGTGTAATTCTTGTTTATCTGTCCTTGGTTGGAATCTGAGTATCATTTCCCTACAAAACGAACTTAGATGTCTTGACTATTATGTCCTGAATGGTAGCCAGTCTTGTATTATTTTCATGGAGCATTGGTCTGATGTTGTTGTTGTTGTGTCTTTTGGCTTTTCCCGGTTAGGGCTCGCCACAGTGGAACTCCGGTCCGCTAATGATTGGCAGTAGATTTTTATGTGCCGAGTTGCCAGCTCTGATGCACAACCTTCAATGAAGGTACGCCCATTCATGCATGTCTCCACACAGAAGACGCTCTAGCTGAGAATCGGACAGGACAACGTCTTACTGTGAGGCGACAATGCTACCGCAGCACCACCACCACAGTATGGTCTGATGTGATAATTGCAAAATGCAAGAATTTGTTCATGCATTACCCAACAGGTCACTGGCTTCTTCATGGAAAAAATACACAAGGCAATTCTCTCTCTGGTGAAAAAGGGTGTGTTTTTTAGTGTGTGTGTGTGTGTGTGTGTGTGTGTGTGTGTGTGTGTGTGTGTGTGTGTGTGTGTGTGTGTATATATATATATATATATATATATATATATATATATATATATATATATATATATGTGTAGGGTCTATATCAGAACATCGAACATTCAAAATGGCAAGTGTTCTAATATCAACCCATTTTCAGCGAATGCTGAAAATATCGAAGAAATAGAAAACCAAATTTTTTTCCTAGGGAAAGAATTTGGTTGTCCTTTTCTGTTGCTTCAGTATTTTCAGCGCTCTAGTGGAAAGTTATGGATGGGGTTCAAGTAAGTGTGCGATTGTGTGGATGTGTGGGTTAGGGTGGGTTAGGTGAGTTAGGGTTAGGGCGCGGGTCAGGTAAGTGTGCGATTGTGTGGAAGTGAGGGTTAAGGGCGGGGTAGGTGAGTTAGAGTTAGGGAGTGGGTGAGGTGACTGTGCGATAGTGATGGACCTTAGGGTTAGGGTTTGGGTTAAGGTAAGTGGATAGTTAGTGGTGTATGTATAGTTTAGTGTAGGGTTAGGTGTATGTGTGTGCATTGCTGTTTGCTTGGTATGCTTGTGTTGTGTGTATGTGTTTTGGAACAGTGAATGTTTTCCCTAGGAAAAATTCGCTGTTGTGAATGTTCGATGTTTTGTATTTTCGATTGCTAGGGTTCGATATTAGAGCACTCGACATTTTGAATGTTCGGTGTTCTAATATAGACCCTATATATATATATATATATATATATATATATATATATGCATATATGACAAACTAGCCATTGCATTAAAAGAGAGAGCATAGTGTATTAAAATGAATATTGGATAAATGGAAGGAAATAGACGTTGTTGGTACTGGGGCATTATCAGTGGACAGAGAGGTGGTTAGTGGATTCTCACATGGAGCCAGCTCTGGACTCTTTTCTTTGGATAAACATGTCAAACTTCACTTTAGCTATTAAGAGAATAATCACATTTGTGAATGACAACAAAATCACAGGGCTGACACTATATGTAGAACAGTCTCTCAGTAGTCTAGCCAAGTGGGTTGACAAATGTCAGTTGAGCGCAGAGGAAAGTCAGTGCTCCAAAGTGCA
This sequence comes from Protopterus annectens, assembly GCF_019279795.1. Taxonomy (NCBI): domain Eukaryota; kingdom Metazoa; phylum Chordata; order Ceratodontiformes; family Protopteridae; genus Protopterus; species Protopterus annectens. Next base: position 948,815,338 of record NC_056735.1, read on the forward strand.
AAGATTTACACCTAGCAATTAGGAACCATCAGAAAAAAGCTTCAACTTGAGGAGCTAAACTAGGTATCACCAACATGAAAAGAACCAGCAGTCCCAGGCTGAGAAGGATGTCATGAAAGCAAACTGGGTACCTGAATACATAGAGACTGCAAGCCATTCATGAAAAAATTAGCTTTCCTCTCCACAGATCACCTATTAGGCCACTTCTAGAACTAGAATACTGTGCAAAGTTCTGTTACACTTTCAGGAAAAATTAGATAAAACTAGTTGATAAGCTGTAAAGAAAAGACACAAAATGGTGAGAAGCTAGAAAAGGAGAACATACTTCAAAAAGTGGACTCACTTACCATCATATATCTCAATATCTTTGCTCAAGAATTCCAGATGAAGCAAAAAATAATGGCGAGACAAATGCCCTAAATCAGGGAAAATTATTAAAGATTATTCTAATTCACTTAAAAAAATAGTACAACAGCAGATTTTGTATCAACAGGCATTACCTGAACAATAACAAGTATGAAACTCTAATACATGGCATTATTGACCAAATACAATCCTCAGTGATGTGTCATAAAACTGGCAATTTTATAAGGGACTGGGCAAAACAGGCACATTCAGGGGTATTCTGCAAAATAAGGGATTGCTGAAAGGCATGCTCACCTTAATGTTAGGAGGGACAATGACAAAATATTTGATATGGGCACATAAAATAGTAATGAGATAGCTTGGAGGATTCAAGCCAAAGAGAAAAGGCAGAGAAAAATGAATGAGTCACTGCTACCAAACTGAAGGCCTTGACATCAGTTAGAATATAAGAAAACGTTTCTTCAGAGAAGACTGGTGAATGAATAGAACAGGTTACGAGAGCTATCAGTTGACTTTAGGTCCAGTAAGTCTTTCAAGAAGGCATGGGACAGATGAAGAGGAGAATAAGTACAGCTAGCTGCATCCAAAGTATAGAAAAGATGAACAAATGTATTTCCTCCTATCATTGTAACTGTCACAGTTAAGACGTTGTCCTGTTCGATTCTCAGTGAGAGCGTCTTTTGTGTGGAGACATGCGTGAATGGGCGTACCTTCATTGAAGGTTGTGCATCAGGGCCGGCAACACGGCACGTAAAAAGCTACTGCCAATCATTAGCCGACCGGAGTTCCACTGTGGCGACCCCTAACCGGGAAAAGCCGAAAGACACAACATTGTAACTGTAGTATACACGAGACAATCAACAGTGGAGGGCTTGAACTTTGCTACCTAAGACTTAGCCACATACTGGAGTAGAAGTTGTAAAACTGCCTGTGAAGAAACAGCCAGGCAATGTTTATGAGTGCTGCCTATAGCTTACTGCCTGTGAATGCGCCTGTTTGTCATAGAATGAGATTATGCACTTTATCAATCAAATTCCCATTATTACAATGTAAGCAAAGTGGCTAGCCAGGACATTTTATGTGAAATCCATATTTATACCCTTGGTCAGTAACATTTGTTTCTGAACTGTGATCTGCTTATGATATACATATTGTTCTCGCTTTCAGGAAAGCATATAGAGAAGCCCTAAGTCAACTACACATATAGTCTTCATCCACCAATGCCACACCAGATTCTATCACAGCATAACTAGTGTTTTTCACTCAAAAGAAGCATTTATAGATTTTTTTCTGCACTAATGGTTTCTTTGTACTCCTAGGACCTTCATTTACGTATTATTGCGGTGGTACGGCGGTAGCATTGTTACCTCACAGCAAGAGTTTCTCCCGTTCAATTCTCGGCATGGCTTGGGAGTGCCTTCTGTGTGGAGTCTGCATGTCCTCCCCGCGGTTGGGTAGCGTTCGAAAGACATGCGTGCATAAATGGGTGTGCCTTCACTGAAGGTTGGATGTCGAGCTGGCACCTCGGCGTTTCTTAAAAATCTACTGCCAATTATTAGCGGACCGGAGTTTCACTGTGGTGACCCCTTACCGGGAAAAAGCCGAAAAGACAAACAACAGCTTGGTAACATCATCTACACTTTGCTATCAAGGTAAGTTCAAACTATACATTTATAAATCCTGCAATTAGATAGCTATTGTGTCTATCAGTAGTGTACTGCATTGTGTACATTTTTTGAATGGTAGACATGGAGCCCAGCAGCAATATCAACTCAAAACCACTGATAAGGTGTAATTTCAGTTTGTTATCCCACTGTTTCTATTTTACAAATCAAGCTAATCAGGTCTATATTATAAGATCGAAAGTTGAAAATTGCGAACGCCATAAATGATATATATATATATATATATATATATATATATATATATATATATATATATATATATATATGTATACCAACTTTGAGATCACACTACAGTGAGGAAAGGGCAAATATTCCGATCTTCACTGTACTGCGATCTCACAAAAAGCACTTTGAGGTCTGATATTTTTGACATTTACAGCATTCGCGATTTTCAACTTTCAGTCTTATAATATAGACCCAGCTAATCAGTGTATAGCCAATGTGATGACTCCAATTTAAATTGCTATCATATGTGAAATCTCCTTTCTAGACATAAGATCTACCACACACTGATATATAGTAATAGCAATGTTATTGTTAGAAAAGATGAATAGCCAGAACAAATGACATTAAATCTTGTTCAACAAATTGCCATGGGAAGTTTATTCCTTATCTTGACAGTTGCCGGGGACTTATGAAAAAGATGTCAACTTTTAAACCTGCAAAAATACAGCATTTCCAAAATCCTATATATGTATGGTCAGTTATTCATACATGAATCTACTCTGCATGAAGTACAACCTTATGACCTGCTGATAAAGAGAAAACCATGCTATCAAAAGATTGCCTAGGCGTACAGATGAACAGTGGAGTCAGACAGATTCAGGCAATGTTTCTCTATTAATGTTCACTGTGTTGGTATTTTTCAGTTGTATAGAAAAAGGAAGATATCCATTAACTCCATTCCTCTGGCAAAATTGAATTTATGTCTCTGTCAGAGTTCAGTAATGATTCCTTGCTTCCTCTTCAGTTATTACTTTTAGCCTCAGAGCAGCTGTAGCTTCTTATTTTTTGCGGATTTCATTCTGGACCAAGTTTGATAGCAGAATGTTAAATTGTGTGGACAGATTTTAAGCAAAGATCTGCAATTAAACAATGTAACTGAGGCAAATGCATTTCTTTATTTACTTGTTTATTTATTAGGCCTACATGGGCGAGCCCATTTGAAGAAAAACTCCAGGAAAGCAAAACTTTTATACAACACGTATACAAAGAGTCATACATTGCACTGTCACTACACATATGACACATGCTATATGTATTGTTAACAACATATTTTAGACATGTATAGCTATAATCAGCATAAAAATCATTAAATTATTGTACACTTAATGCAAAGTACTTGTATGCCAGACTGTCAGTGAACAGACCTGGAAACCTTAAATGTCTAATATTAAGAGAAAGAAGTACAGATTCAGAAAGCTGAAGTTTTAGCTGTCACACTAAGAGGTGATCAGATTCAGAAGGTATGAATATGTACACATTTGGAATTAGAAGTAATGGGCAAGTTTCATGGGTGACTGCACATCTCTGGTTCTAGAACTAGCTTACATATAGTTTTTTTTTTTTTTTGACTGATTTCTTAAATTGTGGCTTTCTGGTAGTCTGCCAATCTGATATGGGAAGCCATTGCACATGTAGGAAAATATTTGACCAAAACATCAGTCATAAAACTTCACAGACGTTTTGGATACAGGAAGTATACAACTTGTCAATATGTTATCTTAAAGGCATAAGATATTCTAGCAGATGCCAGATGAGCCATTTGTTACTTTCAGTTTTGTGAAGCACAGTTTGCCTGAACATCTACCACTATTTTCTTCTCTTTCTTTGCATTTTTTAGATTAATATATGCTGATTTTTGCACTGCCAAATGGAAAGATGAGTGGCAAATTAAAGTATCCTCTTTTGTATTGACTCTATTGCGTCTGCTGAACCTTTTTGTTCAGGTCACCAAGGACTAAAGACACATAATATGGCCTTTAAATCAGTATTGCATATGCTACTACATTGATTTTTTTTCAGTAAACATCTTTATTGTATTATCACATACGACAGAGACAGTTTTACAGCTATATAAATGAAAGACAGAGTTGCCTAGACATAGTAAAGTCTTGCTGGGTCTAATTATGGCGGCTGCATAAATAGCTGTCACTAGAAAATGAAAATCAAAGTCTAGAGCAACTTTACTCGAAGTAGTGAATATAGTAACATGGATAAAACAACTGGTAATGGGATCTTTAGAACAGGGAAGGAGCAAACTGCATAGGAGAAAATGGGAATTGTGGGAAGGAATGAGGGTTAAGAGGCAGAATATGAATGAACCATATAATGCTTAACTGACAATGACAGGATAGATTATAAGTGATGTATAAAGTTTGCAACTACAGTTGTTTCAATGGTGTCTGTGATTTCAACCCTTTTGTGAACCATAAATAAGCTATCATGCTTGTATAGAAACCCTTTGCAGCTACATAGGTTAGGTATTTCAGTGTGTGTATGTATGTGTATTTAGTATATACTTTTGGGTGGAAAGACAATGTAGCGACTATCCAGATGCCTTCTGTGTTGTGTGATATATACGTGGATGTGGATTCTACAAAATCTGCCATGATTTTGTATGGTGTATGCTGTATATGACTGAACGCTATCATTCTGGGAACATTTTAAGCTATGGTAGCAGTCCATAGTTAGATTGTTCATGATTTGATTATGCTTTCTGTTTCAGAATAAAGGGATGAAGGAAAGAATACACTGAGGAATAAGACGGAGGGCTGCAATATAGCAGCAGGTGCTAGGTGCAGTCCAACAGGAGATGGAGGAAGCAGTGTGTCTTATATTGAAGCCCACCCCCACAATATGACATTGGCATCCTGAGGCACAAAGCTGAGTAAGTAACTGAGACAGCTAGACATAGAACATGTAAGAAATCAGTCAGAGTTGTATGCCAGAGACTGTCGTATAGATTTACAGCAAAGTGACCAACCTTCCACAGCTTGGATAGACATTGTTGCTGGCCAGAAGTTTCTGGCCAGGACATTAATAGAAAGGCCACAGCTAAGGTAGGCCATTGATCAGTCTGACCAGCTCTTTCACTGTGGTGAAATGGCACATAAGCTAAATGCCTATAGATCCAGTAATTTCAAGGAGATAGTAGCACTACTGTGGCTTAAAGTGTATTGGACACTTTTGGAAGGATCTTTGTTTTACAACTAATTTATTTTCCCATTATATTCCTCATGTTATAGTTGTAAGCAGTTTGGTGACAAATGAAAATTATAGTGTGTTGTTTGAATTTTTTTTAGTTTCACTGTTTCTCATATTTTTTTCTATAATCTCACCCATAAAATTATGTGATATGGGTATTGAGCAGTGAGTTACCTATGACTGCAAAGCAATATAGGTAAGAAAAATAAATGACCAATTTAGAGGAGGGGCTATTTACATTGTGGTTTGGCTACTACAAAATAACATGTTAATTTAATTATCAGTATGAGGTGTTCTGCCTGCAAGAATTAGTTTACAACTTGTCTCTCTAGGAAGTAAGAAACTACTACTGATTTATTTAGCATAAAAATACAGTAGCTAATATATTAATTTAGGAAGTGATGCATTGTGGGCTTGGTCTTTCATGATGTCATTGTAGGGATTTTCACCTTTGAGGAAAAATAAATCAGGGGACTTTCTTATCCTCAGAATAAAATGCAATGTATAATTTAGTACTGTATTTGGTAAGAAGACTATATCCAGCTCCAAAGGTTTGTTACACTTGCTTTAGATCATGACCAATATACTTAGTTTCTATAATGTCTGCTATATTAATGCTGATGGTCTGCTGTGAAAGACGTAATGATTTTGTTTTGTACACTCTAGCCTTCAATTTATGTGCTTTTTTTGAACCTGAAAACTTTGTTTCTCAGCTAACAAAATATTCTCTGCAAAGAAAATAAGTTGCTTCTCTAACAATTTACTTAAAAAGCCTAACAGTATACGATGTAATTGTCATGTGTAAAGCTCTCTTGTGTAGCATGTGTTTTGTTTTAGTTTTTCTTCCAGGAGTTTAAAATGCTTTATAGGCTTCTACACTGTAACTGCTTTATTGGGGAGGAGGGTGCTTCTGCAATAGTATCTGCACAGTCTCTTAGTAATAAGAGCAGGTTGCTGAGAAACTCAAAGATGGTGTTGCTTATTTATTTAAAGTTGTGGTGGTGGTGACAGTACTAGTACAATTGTAGTATCATTGTCACCTGTGATTGCTTTCCTTACTAGCCTTTAGTTAATTGCCTCTCTCTGGGGTGATGGTTTATCCTCCCCTGACTCCCACCCTTCCCAACTTCTGCACTGTTATAGTAGCTGTTGCTTTCATCACTTCGTAAGAGATCTTGTCTAGTACTCCCCTGTCAAACCCCACACCTACATCTCCACCCAGTTTTGCTCTACAAACTGTACAACTCTTAATTATGACTCGTTGTAAGCAGCTGCTCAATGTGCTCTGCAGATTAGGCTACCTCATGACCTACACTCTTACATTTACCATCATATTAACACAAACACAACTTGCTAACTTCAAACAGATAAACAAACAGATAATAAATGGAAGTCTCAGTAGTATTAGAAACAAATGTACCTTCTTTAAAGCATGGCTTCTGCTACTTAGCCCTTATGTAATTTGAGTCACTGAATCCTGGTTTAACTGTTTGCTTCCAATACAACTATATTTGACAGGAAATCCAAGTTCTAATAAAATAAGGAACAAAGGGCCACAGCTCCAAAGGCAAACCAAAACTTTAATGTGTGAGCGCTTTCATTCACTCAAATCAAATGAACTTCTTCAGACAAATTCAAACAGTAAAACCCCTCCTTATATAACCATGAAGTCACATGACCAATAAAATGCATTGCATCACAAGTTTAAAACTGGTTGTTAAAAGCCATATACATATTTATAAAGATATTTACATATACTTTAAAAGAATTTTTAAGCACAAAGTAACACATTATTAATATATAAAAACAATCAAAAAGGTGCATCCATACAAACCTATAAGTACATAAAATATTATCTTATAAGAACATTCTATACTGAATTTAATAAATTCATTCAGTGTAATAAACTCATAAGCTTGAGTAAACACATAACAGAACACGGCTCATTAAGGCCTGGATAACTATGCACATTTAAAGTAAGTTGCCACCATAACTCTTGTCTTTCAAGTAAAAGGGATGTATGCTCACCTCTAAGGCTCTCCATTACCTGGTCGATCACCTTAAATTTACAATGGTGTCCAGGGTTGTCCCTAATGTTTGAAAGAAGGTGCTATCCAGAAGTGTTGCTGCAGGGACTCATAAAAGAGGTCCAAATAAAAAGAAGGGAGGGACACTTCTCACCCATTCTGGGACCATCAGCCTTATTAGCTCATACACCTAGCCCTGCCACCCCTGAGGGTAATAGTGCTGACATAAATATGCCAATGCGTAGTAATAACAATAGTGAAAAGAATAGATATAGTGTCAGCTTGATTACTATATATACACCTTATGGTGAGTCCATAAGGGGCACCCTGTTAAAAAAACTGGTGTATCCTTAGGGAAGACACAGATCTTACATCTAAATTGGGCACCCTACCAAGAGTTGTGTATAGAAAAGGAGCTAACTTAAAAAATTTAGTGGAGAAAGAGCATAAATTGTATAACAGGAACCAAGGAATGGTTAAATGTGAAGCATGTACCAAAAAAGGAACAGATGCTTAAGAAACCAGTAACCAAAACGTGTAAAGCACAAACACTCCACTGGTTTCAGTACTTGTTGGAATTTAATTAGGTAAAATACAAAAAATTAAATTCCAACAAGTACTGAAACCGGTGGAGTGTTTGTACTTTACACTTTTTGGTTACTGGTTTCTTAAGCACCTGTTCCTTTTTTGGTTCTTGGTTGTGTTTTCGGAATGGATTCTTTACCAGGTGCATTGCTTGAAGGGATTAACAGAGGTTGGGAAGTTGGTGAGCTTTGTAAGCTCATTGGACAAATCACACAAGTTGTGGAGCTACTAACACCTATCAGCCAATCGATGATGATGTTGGCATCAACATTGGCCATCCCATGCAACCAGGAAGCAAGAGGACATTCAGCTTTGAAGGAAGGAACGGCAACGAATGAGCTGGTTGTAGATGGTGACATTCCCAATATGATCAGTGGAAGGAAAAGAAGTTTGGATGGTTTTCCCAGTATTTTGGCTGCAAATACTGGTAAAAAAACATATCTCCGAGCATTAGTGGCAACAAAGAGAGTGACACAGCGTATTTTGCAACAGAAACTTCAGTAGCTTTACCAGGTACCAAATGTAATTTAAATGACATTCTCAATGTGAAATTTGAATTTAAATGGAATATTGACTGTGTTGATTCTAATGGTACCTGTGCTAATCAGTTGTTGGACTTAGAACATTTATTGCACAAATACAAGATGTAGGAGATGGATAACGCACGCATATTTGAAATACTGTTTGCAAATTAACATAGTGCCGAAGGGACTGAGGGTATGTAAGTACCCAAACAATGTGAATGAGGGTACAGACTTTCACAAACAGCTTATTGAGGCTTTTGAATGCTGTGGGTTTGAGATAATGAGAGCAATAATAAGAAATACTGAAACAGAAATGGAAAAGATATATACTGTAATTGAACGTACTAACACCAACATTGTGAATGATTTAATGTACACTATTGATACTGAGAAAGCTAAATACAATGAATTGTTGAAAAGGATTGAAATGAAATGCAATGAGGTACAACATAGAAAGGTTAAAAAGATTGAAAGGGATTTGAGTGAATATAAAGCAAACACACACTACCCAAAACCCAAACAATATACTAGATTTGATTATGACAAGAATGAATATAACAGGAGGGGGATGGATTTAGAAGGAGATAATTATGGATTTAACACAAACATTTATGACCCCACAGAATTTCACCCACTTAGGAGGCCCGAGAGATTGATGCAGAAAGAGCCTGTTCAATATGGGCTAAAAAACTTCAGGGGAAGGGGGTGGGTGACACAGATGAGGTAACCACAACAAGGAACTTAGAATTAACTACTGTTATTAATCAGGAAGGTTTTAAATATTCTTACAATGGTTTTAATATATCAATTATTCTAGTTTAAGGGTTGCTAAATCATTTTTTGATTTGTTCTCGAAAGGTTTTTCTTTTATACCAACAGTGAGAGCAAATATTTTTAAGTTACTAGTGGACTTGAAACATTTTATTAGGAGGAAAAACATATTTAATCCACCTATTCACCCACAATTGCGGAACTTTGAATTAATAAACCACGATACTCTGACACCAACTAATTCACAAGAAACGGTCCGCTAGACCATTGAGTTCCTCTATACAAATAGACTTTATTCAGATAAAACGCTTGTTTAAAAACGCTTTTCGTCTGACAGAATCGTTGGACTTCTTCAGACAAAAGAAAAACGTTTGATACCATTCAAATCACATTTAAATAACCTCCATCATGTCACCTGATTAACAAATGAAACCTTTTAAAGTTACAAATACTTAAAATTATTTAAACTGTTAATATAAAACGTATTATTTTAAAACCAAACATATTGTGTTAGCAGCAACCAGTTAGATCATACAAGCATAATAATTAGTTCTGATAAAAATGAATATAATGATAATAAATAACATATACAAATTAATTGTGAATGATAAATCATAAAAACAATATAAAAACAATAAAAAAATATTATTAATAATATTTATTATCATTATATTCATTGGCATACTGGGAGGACCATTTTGTATTAAATTCTGATTTTCACCATCAATGGAAGTATTATGGGAGATTCTTGGATGACATTTGTATTCTTTGGACTAGTACAGAGAATATGTTCAAAGATTTTTTTGACTATATTAATGGATTAATTTATTAATCCTTTTTAAGTTTTACATCTGAATTTAATAAAGACCAAATTAATTATTTAGATGTCAATATACAGAAGGTTGGTGGAAATTTTACATCTAAAATTTATCGAAAGGAGACATTTTCTAATTCCTACTAGCACTACACTAGTTTCCATCCACCATATCAGAAGAGAGGGGTGGTAAAGGGCCAACTGGTGCAGGCAAGTAGGATGTCATCTGAAGATGAGACATTTAACAAATAATGTGGATATATTGCAAAACTGTTTCTTGATAGGGATTACCCAATGGATTTGTTGAAACAGATTAGTTTAGAGGTAATAGAGGGAAGAAAAACTAGATTTGCCCCTATACTAGGAAAGAAAGATTCCATTCATACATTAAATAATGTAGTAGAAGACAATGTTAAGGACAGTTATAATTCAGGTATTACACTCTCATATGATGGACAAGCTGTTATTGTTATGAAAGTCATAGAAAGAGAATGGTTGAATTTTGCTAAAATATCAGATTTGGACCATATTTTTGACAAAGAAATAAAGTATATATATATATATCGAAAAGGTAAGAACATCAAGAACCTTCTGGAGAAGGGTACTCAAATGGGAAGAGGTGAAGGACACTCTAGGAGTAAGAAAGGTCTGTTTAAATGTGGAAGTTGTAATTATTGTTCTCACTTGCTAATAGGAGATACATTATATTTAAAATCTCATAATAGGAAGTTACATTTGAATACCTATGTGAAGTGTAATGCTAAAGGAATTATATATGTAGCATTATGTAAAATATGTGACTCATTTTACATAGGGAAAAGTGAGAGAAAACTCAGAGGTTGTACGAACATCTCTATGATATTAAAATGAAACATGAAAATAATGCCCTACTTAAACATACCTGTGTATGTACAGGAGCTGAATTTGGATTCTTTGTTTTAGAGACTGTAGCTATTAACCTGAGGGGTGGACCATGGGAAACAAGGGTTGTATATAGAGAATTGTACTGGCAAGTAATACTGGAAGCTTGTAAAATTCCTGGGTTAAATTATATGATTTCTATTATGCCTGTATTAAAGCTCAGATCTGCTAAGTTATAGAGAGGGCTTGAAATATATTATGTTCCATCATATAAAGTAAAAGAACATTCATTTGATTAATGAAACAAATTTTTTTTAACTGACTGACTTTTCAAACTTTTTATAAAAAAAGATTTTTTATGATTGTCCACTAGATGGTGGTATTTATTTATTCATATATTTTAAAGTTAATTCCTAGCAGTTGTATTAAATATACATTAACTGGATTTATAAGTATGAGTATATATATATATATATATATATATATATATATATATATATATATATATATATATATATATATATATATATATATATATATATATATATATATATATATATATATGAATTTTTATGTGTGTGTATGAAATGTAGCAAATATATTTATAAAAGTAATAACACTATGCATTTTATATTACTACGTGGGACTGTTTTAGGGAATTGGATGTTTGAGGTATATTTAATTGGGCTATAACCATATTTAGTATTTGTGACTCATTGTGTGCATTCATTGGGTGGAATTAATTGCTGGATTGATATTTAAATGATAGTGGTGTTGTACTAAGCTCATCTGAAGACGTTGGTGACGAAAACGTATCTGGTTTTAATGTTTATGTGTATTTCTATGTATTTTACCTAATTAAATTCCTACATGTACTGAAACCAGTGGAGTGTTTGTGCTTTACACTTTTTGGTAAATGTGAAGCATGTGCCTATTGTAGGTACATAGCTATAGGTAGGGACCATATAATTGCTAACAGGCATTTTTCGCTCACTGCTAGATATGAGTATAACTCTAAAAGCGTGGTATATTTGGCAAAATGTCAACTCTGTCCGGTGTTTTATATCGGCAAAGCTGATTGTTGGTTCAAAGAAAGGATCTATGAAAACATCTAAATAGAAACAGAGAAAATAATGCTTTGCCCAACCACATTAGGGACAACCCTGGACACCACTTTAAATTTAAGATGATCGACCAGGTGGTGGAGATCACTAGAGGTGTGCATACATCCCTTTACTCGAAAGACAAGAGTTATGGTGGCAACTTACTTTAAATGCACATAGTTATCCAGGCCTTAATGAGCAGTGTTCTATTTATGTGTTTACTCAAACTTAAAAGTTTATTACGCTGAATGAATTTATGAAATTCAGTATAGAATGTTCTTATAAGACAATATTTTATGTACTTATAGGTTTGTATGGATGCACCTTTTTGATTGTTTTTATATATTAATAATGTGCCACTTTATGCTTAAAAATTCTTTTAAAGTATATGTAAATATCTTTATAAACATGTATATGCCTTTTAACAACCAGTTTTAAACTTGTGATGCAATGCATTTTATTGGTCATGTGACTTCATGGTTATATAAGGAGGGGTTTTACTCTTTGAATTTGTCTGCAGAAGTTCATTTGATTTGAGTGAATGAAAGCGCTCACACATTAAAGTTTTGGTTTGCCTTTGGAGCTATGGCCCTTTGTTCCTTATTTTATTAGTGCTTTATTTGCTGTTTTTTCATAGGAAATCCAAGTTGCTATGTAAACTAGAAGAGCATATTCATCTGAACAGTATAGTCCCCTTAGCTTCTGAGTCATAATTCTTACTCTGCAACTTTGTAAGAACATTTTACTTGAACTATTGCAACTACAGATTTCAAACTGAGCTATCCCTATAGTTTAACATGTAACCAGTCAGTGCAGTAAAAGAAAAGCATAGTTTCATTTGAAATAATGATGAAAAGAAAGACAAAATAAATTATATTCCACCATGTTATTCATGTACACACCTTAAATATGCAGGGAGCAGTGTCCCACACAGAAACATGTTGTTCATGAATCTCTACCTCTAATCTCCATTCCTTAGTACTTTGTAGCAACATTTTAAGTAAAGGTAAGAAAAGCCCACATAAAAACTTTATTTGAGGCAATTGCCATGCTGTAGCATTATTGCATTTCCTGATGGCTCTGTTTAAATATCTGCAGCCAATCATGCCTCTACATTTCAATGTCGTTTGCAAGTAGCATCATGCAGGAATTGAAATGTGAAACTAAGTGATCCTAATAATGTTCGCTCAATTGTGTAGTAAGTAGCTTCCTTGACGGTTTGTTCTACACTCTAAACAAATGGTCCAAGGAGGGTACTTGTTAATATATAAAAGTTCTGTGGAAGAGGGCATGGTGATTGAATGAGGAATACAAGAGCAAGGATAGCCCAGAAGGTCACTGACAAACTCATACAGACTTTGTAGCTGGATTTCAGGAGCGTAGTATTCGTCCAGGTACATATGCAGTTTGGTTGTTGAGACTGTGGCTGTGGAATGACTGTGTGCATGTTTGTTAGTGTGTGTGTGCATGTGTGTGTTTATGTGTGTCTATGTGTGTGACCTGCAAACTGAGCATAATTAATAAACCACACCTCCTGCAAACCGAACATAATTTAGTAAACCACATCTCCTATGGAAACCAAGTTATCACAAAATATATTTGAGAAATCATGAAAATCTGTGCAGTAAAGTGCAATGCCAATGTTTTAAGCAACATCCCTTGTGGAAACAAAGGCATATTAGTACATATATATTTATATAGTCATACAATGTTTGAATATTTCATGCTTTACATAAGTCAATTAAAATGTAAGCAAAGCTACAAATAATTTTCATAACAGAAGTTGTAAACAGCATCACCTATGTCACCCGGGTATCATTCAAAATGTCTGTGATAAAAAATGCTTTTAAAGCCCTGCACAATACAATGTTCCACATAAAAGTGCATAGACAAGAGTGATACACTTACAAGTAGGGCATGAGAAATGGAGTAAGGTCTACAGCAGAAGCAAATTAAAATAATGAAACATATTCAAGGAAAATAATGTGCATATATTTCAGGGAAGCATTTTGTTTTCCAAGTAATTTATTTTTCCTTGTAGCCCTCATGATAAAGATGCAACTGAATTTGCAAAAAAAAGATAATAGTGTTTGACTTTTTAGTTTCACTGTTTACTCACTTTTTCTCTATAACCACACTCACATTATGATGCCATGATAGGTTCTGAGTAAAGATGTACATACAGCTGCAAAGTCTTAGAGGATCTGTGTCTTATTTACATTGTGGTTTCACTACTACATCATCATGTGTTCATGTTCATTGTAAGGTTTCCATCTGTAAGAACTAGATGAGAATTTGCCTTTCTAGGTAGAAAGAAAGAAATTACTTCTGGTGCATATTCTGTTTTACATTAGCAATGTATGTATTTGTTTGTTTGTTTTTTGTTTGTTTGTTTGTTTGTTTGTTTGTCTTTTGTTAACCAGGTTAGTCCACTGGGCAGGTAGCCCATTTTCAGTGGAGACCCTAGGAGAAAACCTTCACACAACAATACAAATGAAAAAAGTTAACAATACAATAATATGAATTTGAATACAATATAATATATACATTCATGCTATATATGCGTGGGTTTCCTCCGGGTACTCCGGTTTCCTCCCACATTCTAAAGACATGCTTCTGGAGCATTTCTCCCCGGGCCTCCGCTGAAAACAGGATCTGTGGAACCTAGTCGGACTTTCCCGGTTAACAAATGTTAAATAAATAAATAAATATGCAGAAAGAGTACAACAGATCAATAATCATGAACATTTTAAAAAGCAAACAGCTAAGATAACAGGAGGTAGAAACCCATAGGTTAACAATAGGTCTTTTTTTTTTTTGGTATAGTGGACATTGTGCACATCAATAACAGAGCGGGTGACTTTAATAATTTATTATTATATAAAGAATTTTGGTGGCAAATATATATGGATGCTTCCACTATACCAGGTTTAAATGACACTGTGTCTGTCAAACCACTATTGGTCTTAAAATGAACTATCTATTAGGCACATTGTTATATGTTTTTAAACATGTTTTGATATGATCTAAATGTAAATGTTTTTGTTAACATTTTTTTCAGTTTTTTAACTTGTTTACTTTATCAACAAATATTATATGTAACATTGCTTTTAGAAATAACATTAATATTATTTAATATTTTATGAATAGAGAACAATGGTCAAGGATGTGAGTATAGCTTTAAAATTTCAAACTGAATTTTGGCGCCAAAAATGTTATTTAAACAACTGTGATGCAAGCTATGGTGTTCTGAGGAAGCTTGTTTTATTCAAGTGAAAGCGCTTAACCATTCTTTGTTTGTTGGCATCACAATAAACTTTTGTTCACTTCTACTTGGTTTCATTGAAGGTGTTGTGGACTGTTATGAGTATTGAATAGAGGTGAATTCCCAAGACACAGAGACGGAATTTTGCACACAGTGCATTTGCTGCTTTTTCTTTTCTAGTTGATCTTTTTAAAGAAGAAAAGAAAGAAAACAGGGTTAGAAGAGGTGTGGAGGTGGAGGGGAGGGAAATAAAGTTTAGGAGAAATCACGAGTGTAAAGAGTGAGAAGGGGGGTGGGAGGTATAGCAGTAAAGGTAGAGAAAAGTACAGCTGAAGAACTATAGTTTTAGAATTAATAATTATTATTATTAGATCAGGACAGGAAACATATTGAATATGGAGCAGAAACTGAAATAAGTAAAAAGTTAGGTAGGGTGGTAACAGGTGCAGGAGGGAGAGTTAGCAAGGTAACTCTTCAATTCTTTTTTGAAATGTAAAAAGGTTTGGATAGAACATATATTGGTAGGAAGGTTATTCTAAATTTGAGAAATAGAGCATTTGTAAAGCAGTCTGCCTATTGTTTTGTTAGGTCTATCGGTGTCAAGTAGCTGTTGGTCAGTGCTATGAAGAGATCATGACGATCTATATGAGGGTAGACAGGGAGGGACATGCTGCAGGTTTGTAAAGCAGAGAATGAGTCATCTGAAGGTGAGAAAGTTGTAAAAGTTGAAGTTAAAGCCACTGAAGTTGTTTTAGGGCAAGACAGTGATGGGATCTATAAGGGAGGTTACAGGCAAAACTAGCTATCTGGTTGAAAGTTTGTACAAGTTTAGTTAAAAGCGCAGACAAGGGAGAAGGTATGCTTGAGCTATTAGAGTCCTTGAGGTAATAGATAGGAATTTTTGTTTCTATACAAAAGACCAAGTTTTTTGATTGGTCGTTTTGATGGATTGTTGGACACGAGGGTCAAATTTCAGTTGATTGTTTTTAATCTTTGCTTTTAAATTTGCTTTTAAATTCCTTTTAATCTCTCTCTAGACAATCTTGTATTTGACAAGTAAATATTGTCAGTGTTTTAGATTTATTTGTTAACTCTTTTGCACTGATCTTTTTGACAGCAGTGGTAGCTACAGCTAATATCATTGGAGCTGGGTGACCATAGCAATACTTCATTCACAAACTATCCTTCAGACATCAGTCACATTTCATTCTTCTTCCAACACAGACCTGTAATATAGTCATTAATGTCATACTGACAAACCTAAATATGTAAATAAATAAATAATATAAATAATACTATAATTTAATAATGCTATATTCACAAACCTAAATAAATAAATATATTAATAAAATAAAAATATTACATTCAGGAGCCAAACCTTGCCATTTAAGATGTAAGAGAATATCTTGCACAAGTAATATTTGAGCTACAAAATAGTCCTTGTAAACAAGCTCCTTTGTTCGCATTCACTAGCTTGATAAGATATGTTATGACTATTTAGCAGCTGTATAGGAAAATGATGAGATACCTACACAGAAACAGTGACAGCTGCAGACAGGTCGTAAGACATGAAAATATATCACAGAAAATCTTTAGAGGATGTGATGTTGTTTTGTAAAATTGTAGTAAACAGACTGTAAGAAATTATTAATAGAATAAACTAAATAAATAATTGAGTAACCCAAACATGTTAAATCCAATTTATGTGAAAACAAACCTTCAAAGTGATGTCTGCCAGTGAGGCATCACATCACAGACATAATTAAAACAAAAAGTCCATCCTATATTAACAGGTTTTGTTTAACACCAGTTACCAATGCCTACATGGAAAAGCTGTTAATAGTCTTGATTTAACCCTGTTTGATACACAAAAGAAAGGTATATAGTACATTTCTAACCAGTTTCAGGAACTTTAACTATGAAAAGGATACAAACCAGGTGCATACTTACATAGGCACTGTAGGCACCATGCCTCTTAACACTTAAACTACTTTATCTGTTTACTCTACGTGACAGACCCTCAACATTTCCTTTAGATTCTTTTTTGCTTACCACTCCTCCTTACTTGGTCATGAGGAATTCTTACCACATTAATGCTAGAAAGAAAGAAATAACACCTGGTCAACAGGCATACTTATCAAATTAATGCAAGAAAAAAAGAAGGAACACCTAGTCATGAGGCATACTTACCAAATTAATGCAAGAAAACAGAACACATGGTCATCAAGAATACTTACCAAATTAATGCACGAAAAAAAGAATACCTGATCATGAGGAATACTTATCAGATTAATGGAAGATAGAAATAACACCTGCTCATGAGGAATACTTACAAAATTAATGACAGAAAGAAAGAATGAACACCTGGTCATGAGGAATACTTACCAAATTATTGCGAGAAAGAAAGAACACCTGGTTATTAAGAACACTTACCAAATTAATACAAAAAAAGAAAGAACACCTGGTCATGAGGAATACTTGCCAATTTAATGCGAGAAAGAAAGAACACCTGGTCATGAGGAATACTTACTAGTTTAATACGAGAAAGAAAGAACACCTGGTCATGACGAATACTTACAAAATTAATGACAGAAAGAAAGGAAGAAAGAACACCTGGTCATGATGAATACTTACCAAATTAATGCAGAAAAGAAAGAACACCTGGCCATGAGGAATAGTTACCAAATTAATGCAAGAAAGAAAGAACACCTAGTCATGAGGCATGCTTACCAAATTAATGCAAGAAAGAAAGACAGAACACCAGGTCATCAAGAATACATACCAATTTAATGCAAGAAAGAAAAAAACACCTGGTCGTGAGTAATAGTTACCAAATTATTGCAAGAAAGAAAGAAAGAACACCTGGTCATAAGGCATACTTACCAATTTAATGCAAAAAAGAAAGAAAGAACACCTGGACATGAGGAATACTTAGCAAATTAATGCAATAAAGAAAGAACACCTGGTCATGAGGAATACTTACCAAATTAATGCAAGAAAACACAACACATGGTCATCAAGAATACTTACCAATTTAATGCAAGAAAGAAAGAACACCTGGTCATGAGGAATACTTACAAAATTAATGACAGAAAGAAAGAACACCTGGTCATGAGGAATACTTACCAAATTATTGCGAGAAAGAAAGAACACCTGGTCATTAAGAACACTTACCAAATTAATACAAAAAAGAAAGAACACCTGGGCATGAGGAATACTTGCCAATTTAATGCGAGAAAGAAAGAACACTTGGTCATGAGGAATACTTACCAGTTTAATACGAGAAAGAAAGAACACCTGGTCATGAGGAATACTTACAAAATTAATGACAGAAAGAAAGGAAGAAAGAACACCTGGTCATGATGAATACTTACCAAATCAATGCAGGAAAGAAAGAACACCTGACCATGAGGAATAGTTACCAAATTAATGCAAGAAAGAAAGAAAGAACACCTAGTCATGAGGCATACTTACCAAATTAATGCAAGAAAGAAAGAAAGAACACCTGGTCATCATGAATACTTACCAATTTAATGCAAGAAAGAAAAAACACCTGGTCATGAGTAATAGTTACCAAATTATTGCAAGAAAGAAAGAAAGCACCTGGTCATAAGGCATACTTACCAAATTAATGCAAAAAAGAAAGAAAGAACACCTGGTCATGAGGCATACTTACCAAATTTATACAAGAAAGAAAGAAAGACTAATCAGCAAACCAGTGACAGCACTGCAAAAGCTCATAAAATCAAAAAAGTTGAAACATTTTATTAAATAATTTCAGAATGTTAATTCATAAAAAGGGACACAAATTTTATTTTAATGTAAAACTTTGCAACAGTCTAAAATCAGGATACTACAAGGTCCTTCAAATCTAAATGTTATGATCAAGACTGATTTTTACTTGTTATAGTTGTTTATCCTTTGAAAACTTGAACTAGAATACATGGAAGTACATTAGCTATGCTACTAATTTAGCCCAGTATTTTCAGTGGTGCGTCCTTTTATGGTCAGCTTATGCTGGTCACCTGACCAGGCAGGGCTATAATAACTGCTTTATTACATCCACATTCTTAGATGAAAAGTAGGTCATCTAGGACAAGACTAAATGATGAAGGTCCCAATTCTAAGCGACTTGCTCTCAGTGTAAGTGGCCACTTACAGTGAAACCAGGCTGAGAGCAGGTCTTTTAGAATTTGGTCCATGTAATAAGCCTGTTTATAGATAGGCCTCACAAAGAAGTAAGTCACTTACAATGAGAGCAAGTCTTTTGGAATCTGGTCTGAAGTGTTCTACCCAAAATCAAAAAAGCCTACACTGCTTTTTTTCAGCCACGTGGATGCAAGAACTAGCCCTTAGACTGTTAAACGTGTCCAAGGCAGCAAAATTTAACTTTAGTGGGAGCCATGTTCACCCTCTTTAGGCTGGGTGCAGAAAAAAATAAATTCAGTACGGAGAGAATGTCAGTACATTTTCAGACAAAATGTCCAGATTTTTGCATTATACTCGGTTTTGATTTTGGGTGCTACAGTGATGCTCAGTACACTGAGTACAATAATGCTGAGTTGCCAATATATTAGAAGTAAAAAAATCCTTTAAATTTCACAAGAAAATATCTTTTTCAATTGTAATATGATGTGGATACAATGTCATTCTTTCAAGTGGCTGAAACTGAGGTGTCAAATTTAGAGATGTGCTGTATTTGAAGCGCTGAAGTTTGGATCACGGTCAGGTGTGTTTTGTAGCTGGCCCAAGTGAGACTAAGAATTCCTTAGTCTTGGTGCGAACAGCTGTTTTTGTCCTTCTCTTGTAGATTTCCTTTCATCAGCAAAATTCCTAGATCACTGATGTATGTGATGTTGCATGAGTATGGTATAGCAGCAGGTCTGCATTATGTACTAATGACCACTTTCCAGCATTAATAGAGCAGACAAGATCTTCGCACAGTCATATTGCACCTGGCCTTCTTGCTGAGTAGAATCATGCCATGTTTGTGAACATCATTTACAAAGGCACTTTTTTGGCACTAATTTTGTTAAGTGTCAGATGTATACCTCAGAAGCCAACAAAGAACATATGAAACATTACATGATTGTCAGGTGCATGCAGTGCTGATATTTAACATAAACAACCAGACAATAAACAAAATGAAAATAAATCTATGTGGTTAATGCAAAAGTATATTAGAGAGAGGGCAAAGATCTTTAACATCAGGCAATATCTATGTTAAAACATGATATCGAGAATGACTTCACATTTACAGACCAAGCCAGATTGGGAGTTCTATACTGATGCATCATAACACATTATTCATAAGCAATCTGGTTTACTTTGCACTGACTATATGCAGACCACATTAATTTCAGATAGTTTTTTTTCGGCCAGAGCACTTATTCATTGCATTTCTTAGGTTAGTACTAGGATAACGGCCCTTGTGAATCATTTTAAGCCTAGACAATCATCACATGTGAGAATCAAACCCCACTTCTTGCGCCTGTGAGGTAAACACCTCAACCTTTATGCCACCCTCCCTTTGTAGCAATACCCAATTCCCCTGCAGAGTGTGCTGTGCTTAGAATCTGTTTTAATTTTGCATATTATAGATGGATAGATAGGCAGACAGGTACACATACGTATCACCTAGCATCATATATACCTATATCTATAGCTATCCATCTATCCATCTATCTAGATAGATAGATAGATAGACACATACTCTAACTCATTACAAATGGAAGTGTAGGTATAATGGATGGACTTCAGCTCATGAAAATATAATTTAATTTTTTTTACAACCAAACACAGTGTCCTTGACCATATGTTCCAATTGCTGATGGTAGGACAGAGTAATGACAACAGTCTCTGCCAGATGTTGCTAGCCTAAGACAGTAAGGCAGATTGTTGAACCTGTTATTGGGGGGGGGGGCTAACATGATTAACATGACAGAACATTTGTAGATTTTGCATTTTTCAAAAGTGACACTTTGATGAGAAATACGTGTGAAAGTCAACATGGCTTTCCCAATAAACAGACAAACATGTCATTCTGGACAATATTTTTCCCCATAATGAGGTTAGCAAGAAGCAATTCTGAGGATCTACCTGCTTCACAAATATAAGGACATGACAGAACATTTGTAGATTTTGCATTTTTCAAAAGTGACACTTTGATGAGAAATACGTGTGAAAGTCAACATGGCTTTCCCAATAAACAGACAAACATGTCATTCTGGACAATATTTTTCCCCATAATGAGGTTAGCAAGAAGCAATTCTGAGGATCTACCTGCTTCACAAATATAAGGACATGCTATTTGGTGGGTAGCAGGGCCTATTTAACCTTATTGACTGCTACAAAGATAAGGCCATTGATCTCTGGTGTCAAATGAGAGTGAAAGAATGGGCAGTGAAGTACATGAGTGCTATGGTGGTATATGGTAGTGAAAGCTGGGGCAGTGAAGTACACAAGTGGTATGGTGACGTGGTAGTTGGGTTCTATGTCAGAAGACTGAAATTTCAGAAGACTGAAAATCAAAATATTGAAAATTCAGAATACTGAAAATATTTTTAATGCATGGTCAAGCCCCTCCTGTAGCCCAAATGTGGGGGGCTGTGCCCACCACACACTCCCACTCCAAGATCGCACAGCAATACAGAAGGGCCAAATTCCATTTTCAATATTTTGAGTTTTAGATATTTTGATTTTCACTCTTTTGAACTTTCGATCTTCTGAAGGGTCCCTGTAGTGGAAATCGGAGCAGTGAAGTACACGACTAGTATGGTGGTATATGGTAGTGAAAGTTGTGGCAGTGAAGGCATGAGTAGTACAGTGGTATATGGTAGTAAAAGCTGTGGCAGTGAAGTGCATGCATAGTATAGTGGTATATGGTAGCAAAGTCATGGCAGTGAAGTACATGAGTAATATAGTGGTATATGGTACTGATAGCCATGACAGTGAAGTACATGAGTAGTATAGTGGTATGTGGTAGTGAAAGCCATGGCAGTGAAGTACATGAGTAGTATGGTGGTATATGGTAGTGAGAGATGGGGCAGTGAAGTATATACATATTACAGTGATATATGGAAGTGAAAGTCATGACAGTGAAGTACAGGAATAGTATGGTGGTATATGGTAGCAAGAGTTGGGGCAGTGAAGTACATGAGTATTACAGTATACATTCATTTGTTTGAAATGGGTTTGTGCACATGGTTGTTTACTCAACTTTAAAAAACAAAAGACAATAATTCAAACAGAACAAGATTTTGAAAATGGTAATCTGGAAAACCAGATTCAACCATTTTCAAAATCTAGACATCTCCAAACATCGTTATGCAGGGGGCAAGACCCACTACATCCTCCACACTCCCCTACTTTAATATACAAACTCCGAGATCACACTACAGTGAGGGAAAGGGTTCATTTCCCGATCCCCGCTATAGTGCCTGAAATGATGACTTCCAATGAATGAATGCAAATGTGCATTCACTCATTGGAATTCGAACCATTGTCACTCGGTATTTCAGTAAACTGAATGTTGTACTTTCGCACTTTGGTGCATTGTACAACCTCCTTTCACACAAATTAATGTATACTGAGTAGTACAGTGGTATATGGTTATGAAAGTCACGGCAGTGAAGTATATGAGCAGTATAGTGGTATATGGTAGTGAAAGCTGTGGCAGTAAAG
This sequence comes from Protopterus annectens, assembly GCF_019279795.1. NCBI lineage: Eukaryota > Metazoa > Chordata > Ceratodontiformes > Protopteridae > Protopterus > Protopterus annectens. Next base: position 948,838,229 of record NC_056735.1, read on the forward strand.
AAGTTTGTTTATTTCATGACTAGGATGCCATTGTAGAGTCTGCATATCCTCTTTATGTCTGCACGGGTTTTTGCTAAATGCTGTCTTTTCCTACCACATCTGAAGGATTTGGCACAAATTGACAATGTTTTAAACTGTCTGAAGGTGCATGCTGAGATATGTCGGTACACCATGCAGAACTAGTTTCTCTGCCTTGCAGCTTTTGAGTATGGGGCTAGGCTCTGGCTTCCCAATGATCCTGAACTGGATTAAGGAAGTAATCAGAGAATGAACAGAAGGTAACAGAAGATGAAGTAAAATAGAAGGGAGCTAGCAGAAGGGATAAGGGAGGAAGCTTTATTTAGGTGCACTGCAGAAAAATGGAATGTGGAACAGACTTATCCAGGCTGAGCAAAGAGATCAGGGGGTGGGGGGGGGGTGTAGAGTGAATGCTTCATTCTTTCCAGTGAAAGTATAAAGAAGGGTGCCATGCTAAGAGGGAAGTAATGAAGAGACGGTATAGTGGTAGAGATATACAAGGACAGAAAGTGAGGAGATTGAGGTAAAAAAGTGTGGAACGGCCACATTCTGAAAACCATCCAAAGTAGACTTAATCCACCCCTGGTATCTCCCTCTATTTTTTTTTTATTCAACAAATGACTTTTCAGACCAATCTGATGTAGATGTCACTATAATGCATGGGATATGAAAACAGGAACAAATGCTTTTTCCTTATGAATGCCATAAAATGTTACTTTAAATGCTGCTAGGAACTGATGATTATGACATTCTGCAGGCAAATTTCAAATGTACATAATCTTTGTAGTTGTATTTAAAAATGTTTTTCACTTCCTACTTACACTCCTCATTAACTTCCCTTTCTCCCCCCCCCCCACTTACCTAACTTTCATATTTTCCCATTTTCTCTAACATACCTCATTCAAAACGTGTTATTCATGCTTAAGCCCCAATTCTATGACCCCCTACGTTCTCCTAATTAACTCACGCACATTACTACACTTTTATGGCTTAAAGCTTTTCTCGAACCTCTGGTTTATTTCCACAATCTCTGTAAACTGATGTGTGTAATTCTTGCAATAGCTGTATAATCTCCATGTATTATTTGTTTCCTATCTTTGCTTCTCCCTAGCCTTTCTGCTCTGATAGAAGTGTGGCTATTTCTGCCTAGGGTATTTATGCACTCCTACTAGCCTATTATTTTTCTTCCTACTAACTATATTTTGTGTACCTTGCTTGCCATTCTGAACTCTGATTAAAAAAAAAAAAACAATGTGTGCTTATTCTTTGCTTAGACTAAGTATGTATGCTACTGTTAATCCTATTAGTTATTGTAATGAAATAACTTGTACGGTGGAGCTTTTCTCCCTAGGCCTCCTCTGAAAATGGGCTTTTGCTCAGTCGGACTATCCCGGATAACGAATGTCAAATAAATAAATCTGAATGAGGTTTTTGTTCCTGTAGGTATCCTGTGCATTACAGTGATATCCACATTATGTGGATCTAAAAATCCATTTAGCCTCATACACTGTCTTTAACTTTAAGCTCTGTAGTTCATTCATTTCTCTTTGGATATACAATGAATTTTGACCTCTCATCTTAAGGTATCAGGTTCATGTTGAATAATAAATAACCCTAACTGAATTAAATGTACCAACACAGCAAAAATGTATAGATATAACAGTTTTTCTTTCTTTTTTTTTTGAGACTGAACTGTCACAGATGTGTTAGATGATGTGGGCATCCTGTTCCAAAGATCTGTAACTTGGAGACAAACTATGATTCTGCCTTACATGCGCAAAAAAAAAAAAAAAAAGGCAGGCAAGATCTCCAGTGTTTCTTCGGGTTCAGTCTGTGGGTAGAATGAAAAAACACAGCTTGTGCTAAGCAGTATTTGATTATTTTAACTACTGAAATATGCACTGGGCAGTTTGTTATGGCAATTACCTTTTCTTTAGAAAATTATGACAACACTGTCTTTGTGCCTATTTTTTTTTTTTTTTAAGTGTAGAGAATGGATGCTACTGGCATGCATCCTTTTGGATGCCATGTTGTAGCACTGATGCTCTCTGATGCTGTATTTTGGAAATTGGGTGAATGGACCACCGATTGGCTGTGATGTTGTTAAAGAGGGTACAAATCATCAGCACTGAGGAGAGTGGACCTCTTTTTTTTTTTTCAAAACAGGTTTATTGTTTTAACATATAAGAGAAATATAATAACAATTTTATACAAGTAATTAAAAATAGGTATTATTATAATATTCAACAAAACAACTAAAGTATTTACAAAGACATCCACTACAATCAGATCAATTAATTAAACTAAAATACCGTGCTATTGAAATTAGAATTTTTTAACAAATTTTGTAAATTATCCCATACAATATAATATGATGTTTTTCTAGTTGTTCTCATTCTAATTGTGCTTATTTCCATATGGCACATTATATTCATAACATTTTTAAATTCATTGAACGAAGGAGGTGTATCTGAAATCCAATTTCTAGTTATTATTTTCCTGGCCACTGCTAGGATAGACCATAACAAGGGAAGCTTAATCTTTTTAACACATTGAGGTACAGGTGTGTTGAATAATATAAGAGACTTAGAAATAATGAAATTATCTGTAAAAAGAGCCTGCAAAAATTCATTAATTGACTTCCAGTATTCTTTCAACTTCATACAGTCATAAAACATATGAGCCCAGTCAGCATTAATTTCTACATTACATCTCTTACATAGATTATCTTTATTATTTATTTTATTCATCATCAAAGGTGTATAAAAAGATCTATGTAAAAATTTCCATGTATAAAGTCTCCAGACAATGGAAGAGAGAGTGGACCTCTTTTTGACTGGCTACTGTGATGTGGTACAGAGACCTGTTATAGTACTGCCTTGCATGTCATCTGCCAGCTTTCATTACAGACTTTTATTGCAAAACAGCACCCTCACCAGAAGTCAGTCTGTGTGATGTGAGCAAGGAGTTAATATACCACAGCTAAAAAGTCAATAGTCATCACGAGGTTGTATACTATGTACTATAAAGCCATTACTTCATAACCTATGCCTTCAGTCATGATAAGATGGTATATGGCTCTGTGTATCATGATATCATGGTGTGCTGTGGCATGACCTACCTATACCTTTTCTGGGAAGGGGGCGTTACAGTTCCAGTATGTACAATTTGAAAATTCCTATCTGAACCCCTGCATCATATTTGTTCCAGCTTCTGCCCTGATCCTTCTGCAGATTTTTGTGTCATCTACAAAAAAACATACTTTTCATTTTAGCCATTCTGCAATATTGCCGAAATAGATGCTGAAGAGGTACAATTTCACATATAAATATTGAGGTATGCCACTTGTACCTGTCCAACACTTATTGGGAATTCCTTTATTACTATTGTCTGTACTGTGATTTTCAACATTTTTTTAAATCAGGACATGTCCATGAAGTCCACCTTTTTTCCTAATTTGTGTATTAATTTGTTGTGACAATACCATCTTAAAATGTAGGTAAACTATAGTAACAGATTTCATAGTTGATATATTTTATGTAGCAAGATGGTGTTTTTTTCTTTTTTCCATTCTTTTTCTTTTTTAATATATCAGCTGTGTGATTTTGTGAGCCAATGTAGTATGGCTCGATGTAGTGAATGGTCGATGAAGCCAAGATTAATCCCTGTTTTCCTATTACTTTCATGATACAATGAAAGAAATGTGTTAGATTTCTTAACATGATCTTCTAGTCTTGCTGTCTATCAGTCTGCCTTGAATCATGTACCACTGTTCACGACATGCTCAGTAACTGACTTCCTTTGTAAGAGATCACATCAATTTTCCACTTCAATCTGTGAAGTTAAACAAAGCTATTTGCAGTTTACTACTTTTTCCTTTACCACACAATGAAGTGAAAGCATGTTTAGCTTTCCCTAGTCCTGTGGCAATGTCCATCTTCCTGAGATAATAAGAGAGTGGTCAGATGTCTAAATAGCTCAGTAAATATTTCTTTCAGGATTAGCTGGTGATATATATATATATATATATATATATATATATATATATATATACATATATATAGATATATATATATATACAAAAGTCACATAGGTCATATGGAACATTGTACCAAGACATTTCAAATGGGGAAAAATTATATTTAAGCCTCTTTTTCACATTGGAACAACATAAAGTTAAACTGTTCTTACAAGTAGTATCTGTTGAAAATGCAGCTAACAAAATTTATATCGCAATATGTATGCAGTGGTATAGTTCAACTGTATTGGTCACAGATTTGGTTCATAAAAATATCAATAATTTGCTGCTCATTTGATTGAATTTCCATTTCATCAATCACTTCAGTAGTGTCCAAGATCGTCAAACACTGGGGAAAGGAAATTTTTCTTTTACCCACACTGCTGTGTGATCTCATAGTTGATATATTTAATATAGCAGGAGAGTGTGTTTTCTTCATGTTTTTAAGCATCAGCTATTCAATTTTGCCATCCAATGCAGTGTGCTTCGATGTCGTTGATGTATAATGAAGGCAAGAATAATCACAATGATAACGTGATATTGCTTAACCAAAGACTCTTTACAAACAAACTCATATTTATTCTCTCCAAGTATGCTCTTTCTTCACCTTTTTTCTTTCCAACACTTCACCTTTAGTAATAAAATAAGTATGCTTAAATAACAATAACCAAACATTTGTTATATATAAATCTGGTTTACATTTGTTTCAGTCAATTAAAGAATCTCTGAAGGTGGAAAGCATATACAATTATTGAAATAGATTCAGTAATCATTAGAGGTTATATAAAATATCACATCTATAAAATTCATGCAATTTTAGTGTTTACTTCACTGCGGTATTTTTCCAGAATCGAGCCACACCGTCTGCATCCCTTTCCTATTACTACTTTATTCAAAAATGCATATATTAGGTAAAAATAACTTAAATAAAAAGAAAATTGTGGTGAATTCCATACGCTCCTTTTGAGTTAATAGCATTTATTTAAAGGATTTCATTCACATCATCTGATGCGAATTGAATTGTACTACCCACTCACACCATATGGGTTGATTCTCATGTTTAATTTTTGAGACTTCCAGTACCTTCTTTCTTTCATACTCTCCACAGTTTCCTCTCCTTTATTAATTGTTTATGTGTTACTTGTTTTTCGTCACATTTTACTGTACCTACATGAAGGTTTCATCTCCCTTCTTTACAGGAACTGTACTAATTTCCTCAGTTTGAGCATTTGCTGTCCTGATTTTCTTTCTCTTTTTTTCTCTCTCTTGTTCCATTACTGTTTCTTTACATTTCCTAAATGCTACCTAGCTCTATTTAATTTTTACTATCCCATCCACTGAGAGTCATAATAGCTTTTTGCACCATGTTATTTTATTACCGTGCTTTTAACAAAGTTTATAATCCCTTTTATGGTACATTTATTTTTTTCTCCTTCATTCTTCATTCTTCAATTACAGTTTTTCAATTGTTACCTGAATCCCCCTGGGACACACTCCCATTTGACACAGTTCAGTGTAAATCTAGAATATTTCCTTGACCTCCTCTACAACTGCATGAATCTGTAAAGTGTGAACAAAATTTTTGTTGGTCACTTCTTATGTGGCTACAAATGATATCCATGATTATCCCCTCCAGGAAACAAATTTAAAAGAATGACTAACCACCAGTTGCAGGCATGGTGTCAGGTAATGCCCTGCTCTTTCATGTAAATGCCACACATTTAGTTGCTGCAATTAATACCATGCATATAAATTTAATTCTGCCATCAGCAGTACCTCTCCTTTACCTGGAATCGTTCATGGGAGGTCTTTCAATCACTGCCCTATATTTTCTATCCTCTCATAAAGGGATCTTTAAGCAATCAAATATAGGTTGAAGTACACTTACATTTCTACAGAGCATCCTATGGTATATCATCCAATCCATTTCCCTTCCTATATACTTTCTAATTCTGACATTTATATATTTTTCCTTATATTATTAGCTATTTTTTTCAAAATGTTGGCAAATCACGATTCTTTTCAAAGCAACTTTCTGTGATTTTAATATACACAGTTAGTACGTCTGCCAAGGTTAGCCACTAAAAAGTTTCATATCTTAAAGGGTATTGTCACACTTTCCATGCCTAAAGTAAATAGTAAATCCTTTCTGATGACATTAATATCCTCACCATCTACAACATCACATTTTCAGTGTTTAATTTAAAAAAAATATTTTTGCAAGGAATTGTGCTTTTAAGGATAGCCTCATAAAATATTCTTGAAACTGTAAACTCCTGACATGACATCCTGAAAGACTAAACCCACTGTGCCTTATGCCCTACAGTATAAGCTATTTTCCATTTTAAGTGCAGCACCAGAAGAATCATACATACCAGAAAGACAAGTTGTCAGCTATGTCTCACAGGTGGAACACCCCACATTGAAACTTAGCACATGTTGATTTATTAGTAAAACCATAATGTAAATAAGTAGCTGCTCCTATAAAAAGGTATGGTATTTCTGATTTTCCAGGAGACTTGGTGGTGTATATAAATTATTGCCAGTACCCAAGCCAACATCACTTTGTGAGTGTGGCTATAAGAAAAAAATATGTCAACCGTATAAGCAAAGAATCAAAAAACATGTCACAATTTTGATTTGTTTCCAAATCACTTGCAGCCCTACCATTAGAAGTGTATCGAAAAACAAAATTATAAAACAGATGCATGGAAAGTCTAGCAACGCTATTGGCACTTTGGTCCTTATCCTAATTGTCTTATAGAAGTATTATCTTTACTATTATTCATTTTCATCAGATGATAGCAGAAATCCCCCACATCCTTTTTAATCATTCATTTTGTATCTGTCCTTCTAGTCTTTATAGGACAAAGGCTGAGATTTCCCTCAGCAGTCCAGCAGAGACTATCCTGTAAGTACAAATATTGTCCCAGCCTCTACTGAAACCAATGGATCTGTACCCATTTCTCAACCATAAGGTCAGCATTTTTCAGTTTAATTTTCAGAAATAAACAAGAGTACACTTATTTTACCAAAAAGATGCAGAAAATTATGTTTTTTTCTTCAGAAGTGCATGACAAAGTGTGACAGCTGGCAAACCAGGCTCCTGATAGAGTTTAGCTGCTGTAAGATTAAGAAACTAATGGTATAGTATGACTACACACACATGTACACACGCACACTCACATATACACATTTGCATTAAAACAGAACGTATTTCAAGATGTGTTCTAACTTCAAAAGACTTTCATTTTTATAGTGTCCATGTGAAATAATGGCCTAAGTGCTACATGTGATACAACATCAATACTGTTAGAATCATTGTCTATTCAATTAAATCTGGTCCTTATAAAATGATTCTGCCAACAGTGTGGCAACAGCTAAGCATATCTCCATTACCAAATAAACATACAAACAAATGGGAACTATATACAAGATTATCTTTTATACTTCTAAAGTATTTTACAACATTCTGTGACAGTACAAACTGCTTTTGAAAACTAACATGCCAAGCAGGCAAAAAAGCAGCAGGATGCAAGCAAAGTTTATGACATAGCTTATATGTGGTTCTTATCCCTGTCACCGTGACCACAACCCAATAATTCCAAAAATGTTTGCATTTGAAATTTGTTTTTCACTTTTATTTTGCTTATTTCAAGTATAAGGCATGAGACCATATCTTAACTATGACGAGATATAGCAACTACGAAGCACTGCATAAAGGGCAGACTATACAGAAAATGGATTTGAGCAAAGATTTCAGCATAGATATCTGCTCCATATACAAAGTGTAACATTACAGGGAATGCTATTTGCTTAATAAAATAAACAAAAGTATGCTATTCTGCAACCATCATCTTTGTTTGTATTTCTTCTAAGCTGTCTACTCAGAAATTAGAAGCATTATTTTCAAAACAGTACACACATGATTAAGACCTTTTACCTATATTAGTAAAACTAAAGGATGTAGCAGAATATCTTCTTTTGTCAGTATTTAATCAAAACGTGGTTTAGGGTAAAGTACATTTTGAAAAACACTTAAAGTCAGCCATTTTCTTTGTTTTCTAAATGATAATATGTAGACTGTGTAGTCTGAATATGAAAAAAGCCATCATTCATTCTTTTATAACTCATTGCACAGTATATGTAGAACTAAAACAACAGGGTTTTATTTTTGAAACATTTCATTTAATGCAGAGTGAGTTCATTGCTTGTAGCACAGTGCATTTAATCACTTCCCTACAATTTGAACTGAGATGACAGTAATGACTAATTAAAGTAAGATTGCTCCAGAGGAAGAAAGAATCATACAGAAAGATAACATCATTAAAAGACTTCATATAAAATATGAATATTTTTCTTACCTTTTCTCCCTCATTGGCATTAAGCAGACATCAAATGGGCTAGTTTTTAACACCAAGTCCTGTGGTAACCATTAGTTACATTACGATAATTAGAGCAGCCACTGTCAGCCCACACATGCTGTCACATGATAAAAAATCTCTAATTCTCACCTCTTTTTATCCCCTCTGCCGGCTGAAGCACAGTGATAGGATTTTGATAATGCACAAATCGTCTGCATCGACTGGATCTTCTGTCTTAATTGGCCAAAAATCCAATCACAGAAATTCTTCAGAATTGTCCATCACTAGGATAACCACCTATGGAGACTTTATTCCCACAGTCTTTCAGTCAAGTTCCTACTAATTTGATAAAAATACACAGATACAGCCTAGCTGACATTTAATATGATACACCCTCTTTTTACTGTCATGTAGATGATAGGAATTGACTGTTTTCACCTTTTTTCCTTCTCCAAGTAAAAGTTTAATCCATATCTGACTGCATAGTAATAATGGCCTGAGTTTTAAATTTTTGTGGAACTCAGAACGTCTCTAGCTTCCCTGTCTTTGTCCATACTTAGATCAACAAAATTACTAACAAAGTTTTAAACCAGTGCCTTTGCAAGTGTTTCTTATAAGATAAAAGGTAATTGCCATACTGAACCATAAATTATTACTATACAGCAATGTAATTTGAATGATGTATTATGCTTAGTCAGAAAGTTCTGAGTGTAACAATTTGTAGCAGTAATACTATGCTCCAATATTCAATAGTAACCATTTCTGGTACTATTACTTATTAATTTCATTTCTAACATGCAAGGCTTATTATGTGTACAATATACTCAAATATCAGCCATGGCAGTGATTATATATGTACATCAAAAACAGATTTTAATGCAGATGTCAGAAACTGGCTAACAGACAAGTTCTGTGACAGGCTTTCTGGTAATATATACACTACTTAATCCTTAATTGGAGATCCAAAATATGTTGATTTGGGAGAACAGAAATGAAACCGAAAATGTACGTATTATGAAGATATTTGTTTTATGATTAGATGATACACCTGACAAAACTGCTAGCTAAGTCTGATGTTTTTTTACAGTCAAGTTCACATTGCATATTGAATGTAAACTGTAAGTTATGAAGGTTTCAGACTTGCCATTTACTTAGTCAGATGTAAGGTACTGTGCTTAATTTCAAATAATCGCTTGTTTGTTGAAGTGTTAGAGTCCATGCCAATGCATAACAGCAGTAGGATGGTATGGTACACTAATAATTCTAATAGTTAATCAATATGACGATAAGCCACTAAATGACAGAGTGGAGAAATGGTTTATGGACTGCAGTGCCCTGACTGCTTCTCTTTCTCCCCATCTCCTTTAGTTCACAACATTTTTTTCTAAATAATTCTTGTTTTCAGTGATTTTCTACTGTTTTAAGTATTCAGTGTTTTAACAATTTTAATATTCCTGCCAACATTGTTACATTCTTACTTTTCTCATAAAAATGATTTTCTTTTAATTGATATAGTCGTACTTTTCCTTTAACCCATCATTCCTCAAATGAGAGACTGTTAACACTTTCATTATTATTATTTCTTTATCCCTTCATAACTTAATGCAATGATCTTTAGTAACCCTTTGACAAAAGTATCCTTTTTCCTCTATGTTGTTTTATTATCCTCCTAACATTCAGAGACTGGAAAGCTAGATTATATATATTATCCCTCATTGACTGCCAACTAACTGTCATTCAGCAATCAATAAGTCCATTTGTTTCCCTGGGTGGAAAAAAACATGGTTGTAAGATACCATTAACAAGTCAGCCCTCAGGGTTTTCTACTTTTATCACTAACTCCTTCCTTGGCAGCTGATATGCACATTTGCAGATATGGGACCACAACACTTTTTTGCTGTGGAGGGTGCAAATTCCTGTGTATACCCCATAGTAGCTATGATGCAAACATAGGTTAGCCATGCCAGGTGCATTTACCCAGCCTATACCCTGCATGCCAGGTAACTGTCAGGTCGATGCAGGCCATTCATTAGGCCAGTCTACCACCCTCTCTCCAGGCTAAGAATCATCTACTTATTCTTATCCTCCCCTGTTTATCCAATGTCCAAATCACAAACTGAACTTGGGTTGTTTGGTCATACTCAGGATTATCCTTCTATGGCACGGGTAAGCCAGAGATTAACTACCAAAGATTTGAAATTTTAAGTGTCGATTGACTGACATTGGTATCAGCCATGATAGCTGTAACTAACTTATCATAAATGTATACCTGTAAAATCATAATATGCAGTAATTTAGACTTGGCCCTTGTTTTGCCTTTACAGTCAAGTTCAAAACTTGTCTTGGCTAAGACTACAGAGAATGAATTTGACCTCTCCATACACTCAATATGCCTTGATTACATGTACTGCAACAAATATAAAAAATAAAAAAAAAAATCCTACCTTAAAAATTCACAAATAATAACATTCATTATATACCTGTCATCACCTACCATTAAAACGATGAAAAAATGCTAGACATAAATTAAACTAAAGCATTAATATTTTACAAGTAAAAAGTTATATAAAGTGCTCTTTACCTTGACTGCATACAATGAGTGCATTAAGAAACTCACGGCAGTTTCATTAGTCATAGCAGGTCAGATACCTTGTAATGTGAGACTAAAATTTTGCAAATGGAAACAGGAAAATCATTTTTCAGATACTTGGTGTGTTTATTTCTCTGTGGTTTGCAAAGTCAAGGAATTACTATATTTAATGGATATTGATCATCTTCTGAAGCAAGTGTAACAAACCTTTCGAGGTGGGCATAACCTCCATATCCTATACAATACCAAACCATACAGTTTTTGATACAAAAAGTGTGTTGTTTTAATATTTTATTTTGTTGATAAAGGCAGTCCTCTGAATTTCTTTCTCAGACCTGAAAACTCCTTGCATGACATCATGAAAGTTGGAACCCACAATGCCTTCCTACATACATTAATGTACAGGCTACTATATATCCATGCTAAATAAATCAGTAGTGTTTTCTTACTTCCTATAAAGACAAGTTGACAATTAGTTCACACAACTGGAACACTTCACTTCAAATCAATTAAATTCCATTATTCGCACCCAAAGGTAAATTTGTTTTGCAGTCACAAGATTAGGTATTGGTCCAGACATAACATTCATCATTCACATAAATACAATATATACAATAATAAAGAAAAGACCATAACAATAAACATAACAACAAATATTTAAACATTTAATACCCATTCAAAGAATGAGAAAAAAAGAAAAATCGGTCTGCAATATATATATATTGCACATTCTTCAACATTCTAATGATTTCCACTCAGACAGTATTGCTCTCAGTTCAAACCAAAAAGTGCAAAACTGCCAAGGTGCTGAAATTAAGGCTGTATTAGGATTTTAAAACATCTTTTAAGATGCAATATTCTTATTATTCATACATGCAATTGCTGCTGGGACAAAACTATTCTTATATCTTTTTGTTTTACAGCTTGGAAACATATACCGCTTTCCTAATGGAAATAATTGAAATTCACAACATAATAGGTTCATAGGTTGGTACTAGGCTATCGGCCCTAGGGCCTATACAAGCTTAGCCATAACAATTCCCTGGATGTGATGTGTATTTTATGATTGAATTAGTTATTCTTTCTGTTTTAAATATAAAGATACAAGACACATTTGTTGTTTGCCAATCAATTTCTAGACCACTTTACAATCTGATTCAACAAATTCCTGTTTTTCAGAGACAAATATCCATAAAAAACTACTGGAGAAAAAGACAAAATGGATTCAATGAGAGCACAGTAAAAAGAAAAAAACAATACTTTTGTCTATATGTAACTGACAGTTTTCACAAACAGAACAATCGTGGACGTCCTTTCTTATATACCATTATGCAATTTTCATCAAAATTCAACTTTGAATCAATAATAGTTCCTAAATCCTTATAAGATTGCACACATTCTACTATCTGATTTTTAATAATTGTTGCATCAAAGCCATGAACATGTTTCCTAAAATCTATTATCATATCTTTGGTATTTGAAATATTTATCTGAAGATAAGAATCTTCACACCACTCTACAAAATCTTTAATAACTGGACCATGACTCACCCCTTCATTTTTGAGCTATGACAGTATCATCTGCATATTTTAAAATTATTCTCTTTTCATATACACTTCTACACGTATTTGTATACTATATAAACAAAAGGGCAGAAAATACACACCCTTGTGGTGCTCCAGTCAAAGAATATACCTGATATGATAAGGTTTTATTTACCCTTACTGTCTGTGTTCTATTAATTACAAAATTGAAAATCCAACCCATAAGCTTATGACCCCTGTCGAACTGTTCTTGTAACCTATGTATTAATACATTAAAAGTGAATGAAAAATTGCCAAACAAAAGTCTAAAGTGTGTTCCTTCACTTTCTAAATGTTTACCAAGCAAATTAAGTAAGATAATTGTCTCATCTTCCACACTGTTATGTGTCCTATATGCAAAGTACATAGGATCAAGAATATGTTCGATCTTCTTTAACATCTCTACTTTTACCAGTTTTTCAAAAACTTTCATAACTATTGAAGTAAGGGCTACTAGTCTAAAATCATTTAAAATCTTTGGGCACTTATATTTAGGAATCATAACTATCACAGTATATTTCCATAATACAGGCACATGTAGCATCTGTAAGGACTTCTCAAAAATATAATGAAATATGGAGCTTAACTCTCTAGCACAAGTTTTTAACACTCATCCGCAGATTTTACTCTTTCCTATTTTAACAGAAAGAAAGGCTTCTTCTGCATCATTTTGATTTATTCAAAAATGCTTCTCATCTACAAGCTTCTGCCTCAACTTGTTTTCCTTTTTACTAAAATCATGACAGTCAAAATTACTGAAAAAGAGACTGAGGCTATTAGCAAAATTAAGATCTGTATCCCATCCATTTAGAGTAATCTGACAACTACTTTTTGAATTTTGAAGACCAACATTGGCAATTAACATGAATGATGATGTAATAAGAGAAACCATAATGTAAGTAAGACGTTTCTCTTCTAAAGAGGCAAGTTATTTTGCTTACCCGGAATGCTTTGCAGTTGCATGTAAATTATTGTATAATACTTACCATATATTTTCTTGGGTGTGGTTAGAGAGAAAAAAAATGAACAGTGAAATTAAACAAAAAATAAAAAATCATTATAATTTTTATTTTTCCCCAAAACCCTTACAATTTTAACATAAGAAATGTATAACAAGAAATGAAATCAAGAATAAAACAAAGATGGATCTCAACATGAACAATACACTTTAATGAGGGGATTTGGAAATGAGACCCCCTCCCTAGCTATGGAATACTGAAGGCATTCAACCCTACCTATTTCTTCATTAGTGTAATTTGTTTTTGAGGATTTTGATTTTGTGCATTCCTAATTTGCTGACGCAGTAGATGTGTTGTAAGTGTATAGCCATGAATACATACACACACACATGCACTGTGCTAGTTCCAGATACTTACATTAACAGAGTGTATCAGAGAAGACTGTGTCAGGGATTCCAAAATGGCTGCTAGCAGATGAAATGCAAAACTGAAGTGCTTCAACACGTTTTATCCTTACATACCTGACTAAAATTACCCAGCGAATGTCCAAGATTCCTATAGATGATAAATAAAGGGTGAATATTCCTTTTTTTAACAAAAGTTTTGAGTTATAAATTTCACTATAGGAGACCTGCCACATAAAATGGAATTTAAAAAAGGGAAGAATATCTCATAACTCAAGCAGCTATGTGCTTCAGTATAAGATATCTCCTTGCAAGCCTTGACTATTGCCCAGGAAGGGATAGGCATACCTGTTCTGGGTGGTAAGGCATTTGTCAATGAAGCTCCCTAAGGGAAGGCATCATATACATGAGGGAGTATTATCGTCGGATGTAGTCAACAAGTATGGTTGGTGAGGAAAGGAAATGGGTAGATCATATTAAAAAAAATAGATGGAAGTACAGTTGGCCGAGTCCCAGAATGCCATTAGAATATATGACCAGCTCTAGCAATACCAAAAGTAGTCCAAGGGGGTAAGAGGATGGCTGGTAGATCCAGTGTGGATGTGGGCCACAGGGGGCCAGGCTGGTAGGATGAGGTCCAAAGGGACCAAAAAAAAAAAAGATATCTCCCTGCATCTATAGTCATTTCAATTACCAACAAGAAATTAACACAAAACATTAAATAACAGTAACTCATCACCATGTAAATTTTAATATAATAAAATCAAAATATAATAAATAAAATAGCTAACCCAAGAGCATTTGCACTCTAATGTTCATCATAACTGGATTAAATGCTGACTTTAAGAATTACTTGAAGGACCTCACCTACAATATTTATGTCTCCATATTAACATAATGATTTTTCTACCACTTTAGCCAACAAAAACAATAATGTATTCAGTGATAAAGCGCTTAAACTCATCAGTGTTGTGTTAAGGCAACTTTTATATATGCTAGTAAATATTCCTGTATTACTGTGTTAATGTTTCTTTATACTAATGCATTTTGTAGATCGGTCTATCTGCAAAATAAATGTATCATTGCTGTCACCGGGTCTGCTACCGGAGATCAAAATTACACTAATTGGAATTCCGGTATTAGCTGGCCACTAATGCGAAAGTGCACTTCACCGAAAGTTCACTTTCACGAACACCACTAGAACGAATGAGCAATGTCCTCCACTGTGGTGAGGCAGTCAAGGACCTTAGGGTTAGGGCTTGGGATAAGGATGCTGGATAGCCCTACTAGGTATCCACTATCCTTAACCCAAGCCCTAACCCTAAGGTCCGTGACGACCGCACCACAGTGGAGGACATAGGTCCGTGACTACTGCACCATGCAGGACATACAATTTCCTCCACTGTAGTGCAGTAGTCCTGGACTTTATGGATTTCAAAATAGTGTAATTTTGATCTCCGGTAGTAGACCCAATCAAACACAACATAAAACAATACCTCCTTAATCCAAGATGAATTATATAAGGGGGTCTATGTATCTCACTGTTGGAGTAGCCATCCCTTGCATGGTAACAGTGGGTCTACTACCAGTGATCGAAATTACACTATTTCTAAATCCAGTAGTCGATGTTCACTAATGCAAAAGTGCACTTCACTGAAAGTGCACTTGAGCGAATGGTTACGGACCTTAGAGTTAGGGCTTGGGTTAAGGATAGTGGATAGCTAGTAGGGCTATCCACTATACTTAAACCAAGCCCTAACTCTAAGGTCCATGACTACCGCACCACAGTGGAGGACATTGCCTGTTCGTTCTGGTGGTGTTCGCAAAAGTGCATGTTCGGTGAAGTGCACTTTCACGTTAGTAGGCATCTACTACCAGATTTCTAAATAGTGTAATTTCAATCTCCAGTAGTAGACCCATTTGTTTATATGTGTTAGTTAATTTTTTTCTCCATTGTGTCTTTACAAGTATCTATGAACTCGGATGTTCCTGAAGTTTTAATGGTGGGTCAGGTAGCAGCTTTGCTGCAGCATCATAGATTGTCTGTTGAACCCATGTAGGTAAGGGATAGTGTTGCATCATCAGGATCCATTCACTACAGTAAGCTTGGTATAGGTGTCACTTACATTAGCCTGGCTTTTACTCATACTGGTCATGTGACATTATATATGCACTTCATGATCTTAACTAGTAACTACCACAATAGAATCAACTCCTGCTTACAGACATGTCTCAGGAACCATAATTTTGTAAGATATCTTTGAACATGAAGCCAGGCCTGACTGGTCTTCTCAGTTGTTGAAATGCAAGCGGGTGCAACTCAACAGAGGGAGATGAAGACATTGAATGGGTTGCAGAAAAACTCATCAGTGGCAGGAGAAATAGTATGCCATAAATAAACTCATCATCATCACCACCAGTACCAGCTGATAATACTGCCTTGGTGCAGCTGACATAACAGTAAGTGCGGGTCATCATTTAAAACTCTTAGTGATGTGTGTACCTGCTCAAACTGCATGGGCATTGATGGTACATTATTCTGTGATTTGCCTATGTGCCAGCTAAATATCTATTTGGGAGGATACATATTCAGTCTGTACACTGTGGACATCCATTTAATCTGTGTATTTGTCTAGTCTATGTAACCAGATGCCTTCTTTTCAGTGACTACAATCAAATGGCTACTGCTGCTCCTCTCTCAGTGACATTTGAATAGCGGCTTGTATATTATATAAGACATGTTCTGGTATGTGTCCATTTCTGAGAGAGATTTCTTTACCAGGGTATCTCATTTTTGGAAATTTTGGTAAACACTGCTCACTGCAGAGGCTGAGTTGTGTATGGTTCTGTAAGGAAGTCAATTACATATCCTAGATGAAGTGGTTTATTTGTTGTCTTTGCTGCTTACCGGCCGACATGATCATTTCTAATGTATTCCTCTATTGTGAAACACATACACTATGTAGAAACGTATTAACATAGGATCACAAAGTTAGTATGTTAACATGTATTTAGCCATTTGTATCATGACTGTAAATAAGGTAAATGCAGTGTCATCAAATATGCAATTCAATATATGCAACTGTCATAGAATGCGTATGACTGCATACCTTATTTGTTCATCCATCCTTATGGTGGAGTTGAGTTTCCTCCTGTAATCTTATCTACAGCTACTAATATTGCATATATTTTGTAATTAGGTGCTGAGTTGGTAACATTTTTTTATATTAGCTTCACATAAAGTGTAATGGTAATGTATACTCCATGTTCATTATCTAAACATTCTTTGTACATATTTGTCATGATGGTATGTAATCTATGTTTTCCTCAACTTATGGTCAAGCTTTGCCTTAGAGAGGTCCAAGTACATTAGTGCTCTATCCTGGTTCACAAGTAAAATAAATAAATGAACTACATACGATATCATTTTACTATCAGCTCTATTAAAACATTTTGTTAATACAACAATCAAAACATTTCATGACACAATAAATTAAAACAGAATCTATAAAGCGTGATATCAAAGAATCAGCTATATAGTTTAGCTCAGTCTAAAGGGGCTCATTCCAGAGTTCTCAGTTTAACTATGAATGAACATTATACAACAGACAATATAAGAAATGAAAGGAATTTGAGGGTCATAAACCCCAATAAGGGTAGTGGGATGGTACTATACAATTCTTTGAACTACATTAGTGATGTGTTTTTCCTGTTATACAACACTGTCACTTATACTGCTTTATCTAAAAATGAGGACAATATAGCTTATTACAGAAAGGACCTCTTCTTGGGGGATTGTTTATTGCAGGGGCGTATTACACCAATTTTAATTTGATTTTTCATTAACACTATTTTTACAAACACTTCCCCCATTATTCTGACCTTACTTGGAATCCCTAAGGTACAGAAGAATATTATGAAACCACCCTTCAGATCGATTGATTAGCCCAGGGTTCCAAAACTTACCATTTTACTGTTGTAATTGACAGATATTGAAAACTGCTTTTTTGGCAAAAAACATGATAAAGGACTCCTAGGTATTCCTAGGCATTCGGAATCCTGGCTTGTGGCAACATAATATGAATTTCCTCACCACTGATGTGGTGAAGCTTTTTTCCAGTATCCCATAAGACACTGGGTTGGATTTTTTCCACAAAGTCCTTGTAGATTGCAACTTTTTGTACACAAACAACATTAAACATTTGGGTGACTTCATGGATTTTGTTTTGAGTAACAACTTCATTTTGAAGGGAAGCTATTTAAACAGGTTAAGGGCATTGCAATGGGTGCAGTGTGTATGCACCAGTCTTTGCTAAATTAGTAATGTTATACTGGGAGACATTTGTTGTTCGTTTCTTAGTATTTCAAACATTGCAAGACATATTTACACTTCTTGGATGACATAGTTATACTGTGGGATGGGTCCAAAATGGAGACTGATAATTTCATGAATTTCATTGGAAATAACACAATTGTTTTAAGTTTCACATATTAGTTTAACTTTAAAAAAATTAATTATTTAGACACTAAAATTTCAAGTGACTCCACATGTAAGTGTTTTATATCCAATATTTATCATAAGCCCACCTTTTCTAATGTGTATCTTCATTTCAGTTGTTGCCACCCATTCACACAAAAAAAAACAAGTTTAGTTAAAGGTCAGTTTGACAGACTTACCAGAATGGTCTCAGAAAAGCAAATATCTTTAGCAGAAAAGTGGAAAAGAGGAAATTTGAATGTATGTTTACGGTCGGGGCTATCCCAAGACTTAAGTGAGATGAAGTCACGCAGGCATGGGGTGACAAATATAAACCCCTATTAAGTATGGGTTTTGAAGTTACAAATTGTCTTGATAACTCTATCACCCTACCTTCAGAGACCAGTAGTAATTATATTGTTTCTATTCCCTTTAGTAGGGGATTAATTCTGCAATACAATTCAGTGTCCTAATCAGTCAAAAATATAGTTAGAAAGCATTTGAATGTTTTAAAGACATCTGATATTTTTGTGGAGACATTGGGACAGGAAGCATTCTTTGTCTATAAAGAAGCAAAAATGTTAAAAACCTCATTGAGGGGGCTCTTATTATGGCCAAGCTGGCAAATCAATAAAGAGTATTAGAAAATGTGGAGCCTGCAATCAGTGCAGATTTATTTATGAGTGTGATAACTTGATATTAAAAAATAATTTAAAGTCATGGGTTTTCCCATGCAAAGGTAATTGTAACACTAAGGGTTTGACTTATCTTAACAAGTGTTTGGAATGCGTAGCTTTTTGTGTGTGTAAAACAGAGCATTCTCTCAGAAAGCACATTTATGAACACAATTATGATCCAAGCCCTTTCTTCCAAACAATTACTAACCCTCCTCTCCGCCCTATTGTGGATGCTAAAGCATCAAAAACATATTGCCTAGCTAGGTATATTGACACCAAACTTAAAGGCATAGTGGAAGAAAGGGCTTGGATTATTAAGGACTCATGGGGTTTCCTAAGTAAGGTACAACCTGATATGTACTACGATGGACTGATTATGGCCACTTTGGATATAAAAGATCTATTTTCAACTATACCACATGATGAAGGGCTGGAATGGTTCTACGAATATTTGAGTAGACATACTGAATTAGGGCACAGTACCATCCTTACCCTCAGGACCTGTATGCAATTAGTTTTAGAAAACAATTTTTTGAGCTATGAAGGGCATATTTTCAGGCAAGCACAAGGGGTGGCCATGGGAGCCTGTTGTGCTCCAGTTTTTGCCAACCTTGTTTTGGCCCACTGGGAGGACGAATACATTATGAATTCCTACTACAGGGATTTGTGGGCTCTCTATGGCCGCTATCTGGATGATATAGTCCTTCTTTGGAAGGGTGGTATGGAAAAATTGGAGGAATTTTTTCACTATATCAACACCACAGACTTCCTTAAATTTACTCTAAACACTGATCAGAACAAACTTAACTTCCTTGATGTCACTATTGTTAAAGATTATGAGAACGAAACATTTTTTTTCCAAAGTGCATCAAAAACCTACTTATTCAAATACATTTTTACATTTTGACAGTTGGCACCCTGTTCACCAGAAAAGGGCAATAGTCAAGTGGCAATTCATCAGAATTGCCAGAATGGTCTCAAATGAACTTGACTTCTATACTGAATGTGATATTCTTAACAACATGTTTATCAGAAGAGGCTACACTTTGGATTTTTTCAAGCCCATTGAAAATGAAGTCAAAATGAAAAGACAAGCAGGTGCCATTGTCAAACTTCTGTTTCATAATGGTGGGATTAGTAGCACCCATACAAATTATAGAATGATGAATAATAGGTTTTCTAGAACCTGCACAATTTCCTTCACTCTTCACTTCTATGACATCAAAAATATAATGGAAAGATTCTGGATGATTTTTATGTTAGACCAGGATGTCAGTAAGATTTTAGGTGAGAAACCTATGTTTGTATACAAGAAAGAGTCTAGTTTTAAATCTCTGTTAGAAAAACCTAGGAAAGGTAACAGGAAAGGTGGCTGTCACAAATGTGGCAGATGTGGACAATGTGCATTTATGTTGGAAAGTGATTCCATTTTTATTAAAAACTGTGGGCTTTTTCTCTAAAGGAGTGGTGTATGTAGCGAAGTGTGAGTCATGCGATGTTTTTTATGTGGGAAAAACAAAAAGGGCATTAAAGCAAAGAATGTATGAGCATTGCTATGATATTAAACGCAAAACATAATAAGAATGCCCTATATAATCATGTGGGAAAATTTCCCACTCACAATTTTAGGTTTTATGCCATTGACCACGCTGATCTAGGACCCCGGGGAGGGCCAGTTGATGAGTATTAGGAGCTTCTGGAACTAAAATGGCAAATTAAACTTAATACAGGTTCAAGTCCAGGTCTAAATGACCATATCAGTATTATGCCGTTGTTGAAACTCAAATCTATGTTTTACATGTAATTTTGTCATGTGCATAATTTGCTGCTGAATTTTAGTATTGCACATACCAGGGTGTTATATACATTTGAGTATGTATTTTAGTTATTTTTTACAGATTTGATGCTTTTAATTGTCATTTGCTTAATTAGTAGGAAGTGACGTTATTTAGTTTTGAAGGATGTGATGTCATGTTATCTGTGCGGGGTTTGGTATTTAAGTTATATGTTTTTTTAAAGTGCTTTATTCTGATGACGTCAGAGTTGCTGACGAAAGCGCTTAATCGTATTTAGTACAATAAACTTGTGTGTGGATTACTTATCTCATGGTGTACTTGGATTTCCTTCTCCACTTTTTTTGCTTCTTGGTTTGTGCTTCGTTTTATATTTATAAACTGTAGGACATAACAAAAATATCCTCCAAAGCAGAGAGAACTGAAGGAATAAGCATAGCTTCTGGAAAATGCAGTTGTAATAAAATAGTATTTTCTGAGGTACTTAGAAATCTCACTGTTTTCCCACTGGAAAAAAATATACATTCTGAAAACAGTGAAGGCATAGCAACTTATGTCTCTTCACACTCCCTAATAGGTTCAAGCTCTTGAATCTCTTTGGGAAAGAGAAATCCCTTTTTCTTTTATGAGAAACAACTTTGAATGAAGGGTCCAGAGTCTGCACTAAACCCTGAGATAAGCCTAATAAATTACTCCTACCTAGGATAATGGACACAGGAGAAAACATATGTTTTTTTTGACAGAAATCTCTGTAGAAACAGACACAAAATGGCCACGAATAAACTCCCAAACGATGCGCATGACTTTATGGCTAAGCACAGACCCTTTCCCCTGCCCCTTGTAGAACTGACAAGTGTGGCTGTCCTTTGTATGACAAGGGCACACCAACAGTCACAGAGGATGTATCTAACCATCAGACCATGGTGGCTGTAGGGACTACACCAGAAGAATCTGACAAAAAAGATGAGTGGTCCAAGGAACCAGCTTTGGCCAAAGCAGAGTCACCTACCTGCAGCAGTGGCAAACTACTAGCCTGCCAGTGGCAAAGGCTGCTTAATTTTTTATGTGGCTGGAAGGAGGTACTACCAAGGAAACAATATGTTGTTCTGTGATCAAATATCCATGACACAGCCCCAAAACAATACCAAATAACCAAATAACAGGGCTGAAGTCGATCAAGAGCTCTAGAGTTCAAACAGAATTTAATAACTCGGAGCATAAAAATAATGTCATCTTTATAACCCGTTTATTAAAATGTAACCCAGTGTCAAGTGATTACCCTGCTGAGTTATTGAGTATCGGTTTTACCACTAATGTGGTACTTACACAGTTTTACTATTTAATATTTATTCATGTTGTTTTACAAAGAATTTAGAGTAATCTATGTATTTCTCTCATTCTTGTCAGTGCATGTTTAATTACAGCATGTGCCTTTCAGAAAGAAAAATGTTTTTAACCAGTTGTAACTTGCTCAATGTTCATTGGTTGTATTATTAACTTATTTTGTATTTAAATGAATATTTGTATGATGTGGTCAGTTCTGATGAAGTCCTTATTGACAAGGACAAAAGCACTCAACTTATTTTTATGCTTTGTGTTATTAAATTCGGTTTGAACTCTAGAGCTCTTGACTGACTTCACCCTTGTTATTTGGTTATTTGGTATTGTTCTATGATCAGGCCAAAACAGGTGTCTGATTCCCAGGGAAGTTTAGCAACAAGAGTCTGTAAAACACATAAAGTGTAAAAAACGAACTTTTTCCCAGGAAAAAAAAACACAAAGTTAAAAGCACTTTAAACACTTACCCCAGCCCCAGAAAGTAAAATAACTACAGTTCCTCCACAGAAAAGTTAGTTTTAAACAACTTTTAACAGCATTTTTGAACACAAAACTAAGAGTGATACTCCCATTTAAAAGTGTACAAGAGTCACATGACGGTGAATAAAAACACTTCCCTGGCTGAAAAGTTAAATTTGTTCAGAAAAAAAGTATGTTTTCTGTGATGAAAAGAAAAGTTCAAACATTTTTTTTCAAATTTATCTGCCCAGCAACGGAAAAGGACTAACAGAATAGTGGCAGGAAAGCTCTCAAGGGCTTATGTCTCTTCACACTCCCTAATAGGTTCAAGCTCTTGAATCTCTTTGAGAAAGAGAAATCCCTTTTTCTTTTATGAGAAACAACTTTGAATGAAGGGTCCAGAGTCTGCACTAAACCCTGAGATAAGCCTAATAAATTACTCCTACCTAGGATAATGGACACAGGAGAAAACATATGTTTTTTTTGACAGAAATCTCTGTAGAAACAGACACAAAATGGCCATGAATAAACTCCCAAACGATGCGCATGACTTTATGGCTAAGCACAGACCCTTTCCCCTGCCCCTTGTAGGACTGACAAGTGTGGCTGTCCTTTGTATGACAAGGGCACACCAACAGTCACAGAGGATGTATCTAACCATCAGACCATGGTGGCTGTAGGGACTACACCAGAAGAATCTGACAAAAAAGATGAGTGGTCCAAGGAACCAGCTTTGGCCAAAGCAGAGTCACCTACCTGCAGCAGTGGCAAACTACTAGCCTGCCAGTGGCAAAGGCTGCTTAATTTTTTATGTGGCTGGAAGGAGGTACTACCAAGGAAACAATATGTTGTTCTGTGATCAAATATCCATGACACAGCCCCAAAACAATACCAAATAACCAAATAACAGGGCTGAAGTCGATCAAGAGCTCTAGAGTTCAAACAGAATTTAATAACTCGGAGCATAAAAATAATGTCATCTTTATAACCCGTTTATTAAAATGTAACCCAGTGTCAAGTGATTACCCTGCTGAGTTATTGAGTATCGGTTTTACCACTAATGTGGTACTTACACAGTTTTACTATTTAATATTTATTCATGTTGTTTTACAAAGAATTTAGAGTAATCTATGTATTTCTCTCATTCTTGTCAGTGCATGTTTAATTACAGCATGTGTCTTTCAGAAAGAAAAATGTTTTTAACCAGTTGTAACTTGCTCAATGTTCATTGGTTGTATTATTAACTTATTTTGTATTTAAATGAATATTTGTATGATGTGGTCAGTTCTGATGAAGTCCTTATTGACAAGGACAAAAGCACTCAACTTATTTTTATGCTTTGTGTTATTAAATTCGGTTTGAACTCTAGAGCTCTTGACTGACTTCACCCTTGTTATTTGGTTATTTGGTATTGTTCTATGATCAGGCCAAAACAGGTGTCTGATTCCCAGGGAAGTTTAGCAACAAGAGTCTGTAAAACACATAAAGTGTAAAAAACGAACTTTTTCCCAGGAAAAAAAAACACAAAGTTAAAAGCACTTTAAACACTTACCCCAGCCCCAGAAAGTAAAATAACTACAGTTCCTCCACAGAAAAGTTAGTTTTAAACAACTTTTAACAGCATTTTTGAACACAAAACTAAGAGTGATACTCCCATTTAAAAGTGTACAAGAGTCACATGACAGTGAATAAAAACACTTCCCTGGCTGAAAAGTTAAATTTGTTCAGAAAAAAAGTGTGTTTTCTGTGATGAAAAGAAAAGTTCAAACATTTTTTTTCAAATGTATCTGCCCAGCAACGGAAAAGGACTAACATAATAGTGGCAGGAAAGCTCTCAAGGGCTTGGCATCCAAACCAGACTTTTACTCAACTCAACTCAAGCTAATTGCTTAGACATGTAGAAGATGCCTTGAAGCTTTAGAAGCTGTCCAGATGTTGCTACTGCAGAAATTATTATAACCATCTAGTATTTATTTTTATAGGTATTGCCTGTATTATACTCCCAGGTTGCTTTATTCATTCCTCTGTTTTTTTTTTCTTTTTTGTTTCTGTATAGATGCACCACCAAACAATTATGGTTATCTCCATATCTGGACATTTCACTTCATCACTTGTATAATTCTCAAAAATTAGAGTTCATGTAAGTTGAATTTAATTAGTTTAATAACAGTAAACTAGGGGCTTTGAGTTTAACGTAAAATTTTATGCATAAATCAAAACACAAGTGTAAACAGGAAAATAATCTCAATATACAAATCCTAGTTAAACTTGCAGTTCAGAATGGAAGTCTCAGCCTATATCATCTATCTTTATATTTCCACTAAAAAATATTGTATACATTGTCAACCACTAGAAGTAATAGACAAGAGAAGGCAGAAACAACACGAATATAACTTGAATCTTGATAGCAATAATAACCTTGTGTCTGGGGTCAAAATCCCTTAAACATTCTTCTCACATAAAATGCCATGCGTATATTCTAAAGATATAAGGCAGATTCATTCTATTACTAAACTGAACTTCAGCAACTTGCTGAGAATACATGTACCCTAACTCTGCAGGTGAAAAAACAATAAAACTTTAACAGATCAAAGTCTGGAATTCTGTTACATGACTTCCATAATCTGTCATGGGACTTCTCTTTATTGGTCATCTAAGTTACATATAACTTAAGGGTGCGTGCTTATAATACATCTAGGTTCAGGTCTATATTAGATAAATAAAAGTTTATCTTACCGAACGCTGACATTATCGAAAATCCCGGAACTCGAAACTGTACCCCCGCTAAATATATATTCCAACTCCGAGATCGCACTACAGTGAGGAAAGGGCAAATATTCCCATCTTCACTGTACGGCGATCTCACAGTTCCGGTTTCGGGTTCTGGGATTTTCGCTCATGTTAGCGCTCGGTAAGATAAACTTTCGTTTATCTAATATAGACCCCTAGGTTCTACTCTCCAGGCGTTGGACTATTGCAGGTCAGGTCTTTTTCTAGTGATCACTTTTTAGGCAACATTTCATAAGTAAAGTTTTTCACTCCCATATTCAGGCAATTTCCAAGTAATTTTGTGCTGGTACAGCTTGTGTTTATGTCAGTATATCTAACTTGGTGTTTTGTGAAATTCCTTATGAAATCCTGCTTTAATAATTAGCAGTAACATTACAATTATTTATCTCATTTACCTTGTAAAGTGATTTTTTCACTGAGAATTCATTTCATGAACTCTCATGACTCAGAAATGGGAATGCGAGGCAACTGTGGGTGACTTACAACAGAAGAGTTTTCTTACTAAAGTAAAAAAAAAAGGTACATGATCAGAAATCATATTTTACAATGGTTAGTCTCTTCAACATTTAAATTTTCTGTTATGCTAAACTGTCATTTTCAATATTTATTGTTCTTTTTTTAGTATTTGTTATCCAGTTGTCTAATATAGCATTTTAAATATTGATCCCAGTGCAAGTTGCCACGGAAACAACAATGACGCTCACATAAAACACAGCTCAATAGCTCAGGTTATGACTTAGGTATACTCAGCAAAGTTAAAAGTAATGACCAAGGTGACTGCAAAGGCAGAAAGCTAAGGTGTTTTGATTAATTGGATTCGTCTTCTAGGCATAGTTTTATAATTCCTTTGGTGTAATATGTTTCATCAGTTTAGATTCAAAAAGAATTGATCTTTCCTCTGAGGCTTTTTTTTCCTCTGAGATAAGCTGTGGTGCATCTGTATCATGGAAGTCTATAGCCTCTAGTTCAACATTAAAAGTAAAAGTCATCTTCATGTAATGACTTGACCTTTCTAAAATTGTTATTTTCAAGCAGTGTTCACAAGGAGCATGCAAATCTGTTTCATGGCTGCCTTTTAAATAGTATTTATTTTGATTTTTTCATGTAAAAAAATACCCTTGGAAGAACATGGCATATGTCATATGCGCACGTGCGCGCGCACACACACACACACACACACACACACACACACACACACACACACACACACACACACACATACACACATACACACTTTGCTGGTCATGCAATTAGGAACATCCTTGGGCACTTCTGACCAAAAACCTGGGCAACAGATGCAAGTGTACATACAATACAGCAAGCACTCATGCCATATTCAAATGAATAGCAAAGAAAAAGAAAAAAAAGAACAGGAATATTTAAGACAGTCAGCAGAAATCAGGACTGAACCCCAGACTAAAGAAACATGATTCAGCAATCTTAACATCTTACTGCTAAAAATAATATACACATACACACACACACACACACACACACACACACACACACACACACACACACACACACACATGTGCGCGCACATGTTTGCCACTTGTTCCTTCTTTTGCAAGGTAATTTGTAAGTGGCAGTGATTTCCTACAAAAAAAAAACATTGAAATGGCAAATGTCTAGAGTTTTTGAGATTTATAAAAACAACAAAAAAAATCCCAGGTTTCATATAACAGTTGAATCAAACAATATTTTTCAGATGAAGAACTTTAATATTATATGACACAACAAAAAATAACTCACATTCTATAAAAGTGATCTTTTATTTTTGCAGTGCACCAGTTACACACATGGTTTAGCCTAAAAAAAAATTTTTCCATAAAAACATATCTCACAGTATCTAAAAGTTGGCAGTCCTACATACATGCACAGACGTACACTCGTGTGCATACAATTCCACACTTATATGTGTAATATATAATGCATTTTATATATATATATATATATATATATATATATATATATATATACATATATACATAAAATCAGACAAACAGGAGTAAAAGCAGAACGTGCCGCCATAAACTCTGTGAACCAGAAGTCAGAAAAACTGCTCTGTTATTCTTAGAAGCACATTTGACTCAATAAACTGCTTTATGAATTAGAAGCATTTTGGAAGTACAGGCCCAGATACAAAAATGCTAGGAGTACAGCAGTAAGGAAAAGGGCATGCTTTAATTAGAACTCAACCAGACCCTCAATATCATCCAGTGTAGCTGCTTTACTAGTAAGCTATTTAAATGTCAGAACTGGTGAAGGCTTTTGAAGTTTTGTTTTTCAATCTCTTAAATTTGCATTTCATGCACACAAGCAGATCAGTGAGAACAGATGAAGTGTGAATACACATTTATTTTATATGTATTGCCATTATTAATCATTTAACTATTTAGTTTTTATCAGGTAAATGAGCTATTTTTCAATCACACCCCACCAAGGCTCACTACATAGTACATTATGCTTTAAAGGGAGCCTTTGTCATGAATGAAAAATTGTCTGATGACCAAGCCACTAATTTGGTAAATGAAAATAGTTAAAAAGGTAAATAAAATAACATAATATATATTGAGAAAGAGAAAGAAATAGAAGGATATATATATTATATCTGTCTATCTAGCTATCCATCTATACCAGTAGCTGAGAAGTATTAGAAACATAAACCACAAAACATTACTGAAAATGAATGACTTATGTAGAATCATCCACAGCCAACAGTTAAGAAGTAGATGCAAGAAAACCAGATATACTAGTCACAGAAAAAATGGTCAAAAGTATCATTAATTATTGAAATAGCTACTCCTATTTATTACAGTGCCCTGACTGCGGTGGTGGTGCTGTGGTAGCGTTGTCGCCTCACAGTAAGACGTTGTCCTGTTCGATTCTCAGCTAGAGCATCTTTTGTGTGGAGACATGCGTGAATGGGCGTACCTTCGTTGAAGGTTGTGTGTCAGGGCCAGTAACTCGGCATGTAAAAATCTACTGCCAATCAATAGCGGACCGGAGTTCCGCTGTGGCGACCCCTAACCGGGAAAAGCTAAAAGACACAACATTTATTACAGTGCCCTGCATACTGAGAGACACAAAGTCATAAATTACCAAAGTATCCAAGCAGAAACTAGAGCAATATGGGTTAGATACTCAGATAGTTCCAATAGCAGTAAGAGAAGCAGGGCTAATAAAAAATACTTTTTTAAGATCATTTAAATATTTTACCAGTATAAATATACTTATGTAGAAAATGTTTTTGTTTTGTTTTTTTTTCCAAATATTTGGTGTTTCTAATACTATGACAGAAATGGACCCCATTCCTAAGTCAAAGTATGATTAAAGTTCATGAAATTACCATTGTTTCAATCTTTGATGTCAGCAAAAAGTACTCTTCTCCGCACCCGCAATGTGCACAGTAATCACTCCTTCTGCAATTCTTATGGGGTTATATGGATTGGTAACATACCTAAATACAATTAATGATTTTTTTTTATAAGACCCATTGTTCCTACTACTATTGGAACTGTCTGGGTATTTTTCTTCCACATTGCTCTTGTTTCTGCCTACAGATCCTGATATTTTATGACTTTGTGTCTCTCTGTATGCAATACACTGTAGTCACTGGGTGTAGTGATTTCAATGATTAATGCTACTTTTGTTTTCTTTTCTTGGACCACTATATCTGGTTTTCTAGCATCTCTCATTTGAACTGTTGGTAATGAGTGATCCCATGTGATATAAACTTCATCATTTTCTATGCTGCTTTGTGCCTCATGTTTCCAGTGTTTTTCAGCCACTTCAATACCATAATGTTTGCACAATCCCCAGTGCAACAGTCTTGCCACATTATTATGCCTTTCAGTATACAGTCCTTCTGCTATTAGTATGTCACAACCACCAACAAGAGGTGTGAATGTTTCCAATTCAGTTTTACAAAACCTACATTTGTCTGTTTCTCCAAAATGTTCAATGGACTTTGTAAACCAGTGAGTACATAGCCCACTGTCTTGGGCTGCCAATATTAACCTTTCATCTTTTGGTTTGAATTCACCTCTCCTTAACTATTCCTGTGTTCGTTCCTAGTCAACATGAGGTTCTTACAGAAATTTTCTATACTTGCAACTATACTTATGCTTTTTTCCACATGTCTTGCCTTCTCATCTGATCCTTCACCTTGTATTGTTTCTTTTGTTTTTTTGGCACATTCTGTTGTCTGATTTTTATCTAATTCTGGTTTGATGTCCATTCCTGCTTGACACAATATGCTTCTGCTAAATTAAGCAGAGAAGTCATCTTAGATTTATTCTCCTCATATTTCAAAACTTTCACTAGATTTGGGTCTTGTGAGGTCAGTAGATATGTATAAAGTCCCACAAATGCAGATCTATATATGTAATCAATTTCAAGGAGACCCATCCCTCCTTCAGAACTGGGAATATATAATCTTGGTATACACTGATTTTTATAAATTATTTGGTGGGCATGAAGCATCCTTCTTGTTTTCCTATCTAATCTATCCAACACAGTTTAGGGTCAGTCAATCACTCCAAAACTGTGAGTTAGGATAGGAAGAGCAAATTGGCTTATAGCTTGGATTTTGTTCCTAGATGTCAACACTGTTTTCAGAATTAAAGTATTTTAAAGTATTCCTTACTAAGTTTTATTCGCATTTGTTCATGTTTTATTGTTGATCCTTCATCAATTTCCAAATATGTATACACTCCCTCTTGCTCAAGTTCTTTTATATCACATTCTTGTCCCAAACTGATGTTTTCCTGGGCCTGCAGTTTTCCTGCTTTAAAGATTTCTTTCACACATTTATCAAGACCAAATGAATGTTTAAAATGGGGTTGGTGATGATGATGAAGATGATGATTTAAATATGCTACTGATACATGTAAACCTGTATGAACTGCAGAGGAAGAGAATTCCGGGTACATTTTTGATACTGACAAGAGTACTTAGAAAACATAAGAGAATGAAACAATACCCTGGCTCAGGAGAGGGCTCTTTTCCAAGTATGGTAACCCAAAGTATTTGGAGAAATTAAATAAGGAAGAAAAAAATGGTACTAGAATTACATTTTTGGAAGGATTTCGATATTGGGGTAATTGTAAATCAGAAATGCTATTTTATCTTGCAGTTAGATAATTTCTTTAGGAGTGTACATCAGTGAAGCAAGCTCACATGTTTTTATAAGCATGTAAGACATGCATAAAAGTTCATTTTTCAATTCTTTTTACAGAGTGTGAAAAGCCTACTGACACAATGGGTCATATACCAAAGGGTCTGTATAATACTGAAGACAGCCCATGCAGTTTAAACAGCTCAGCAATATAGATTCATAGGTTCATAGGTGGGTACTAGGCTATCGGGCCAAGGACCTAAGTTAGCCTAGCCAACAAGGTTACCTGGCTTATGCCACCCAAGAAAGTTAATTTCCTGTGCCCCTGTCAAGCAGAGCCACAGAAGGGATCCCCAGGGTGTATTTCCTATTTCCCATCCACTCATCAAGATTTTCTTGAAGAGTGCTAATGAGGAACTTTGCTTGACATAGATGGGTAGCTTGTTCCAGAGTATAGGAAGTTTCTGGGAAAGGAATCTATCCTTCCAGCATATCCTGTTTATTGTGGTGACAAGGTTTAGGTCCTTAGAGCATGTAGCTCATAGGGATTGGGATTTCTTAAGGTGTAACATGTCCAACAGCTCTGGGTTTAACATAGCTTTATATGTTAGGCAGAGATCTCCTCGGAGTAGGCTATATGCTACAGAGTAAAGCTGGAGTTTTTTGAGATGGTCAGTGTAGGGCATTTGTTTGAGGCCAGTAATCCACTTTGTGAGGTACTTCTGTGGCCTTTCCAGCTGCAGCAGATATCTTGTGAGGTACATTCCAAAAGGGGCGTTGTACTCTCTAATTGATCTAATGAGTGCCAATTAGAGGGGAACAATGACCTCTTTTTTCCTGGATAAGAACCCTTCTGTGATGAGGTGTGCCACATAGAAGGATTTCCTGACTACTGTGGTGATGTGATTATCAAAGGAGAGACTACTGTCCACCTGGGTCCCAAGGTCTCTTATCATACATTCAGTGTTAAATAGACTGCCGTTTATGTGGTAGTTCATGGGTACAGAGTTTTTCCAAAGGGGATGACAATGCACTTTTTGACATTGAGGTTAAGGCCATGCCTCTGACACCAGGGATCTGTCTCAGTGAGGCCCTTCTGTAGGATGTCCACATCATTTGGGACTCGACTATGGCTCCTAGTTTGCAGTCATCTGTGAATTTCATTAGCCAGAGGCCTTCTGTGTTAGCCTGTACTTCAGAGAAGTAGATACAAAACAGGAGAGATCCCAGGACTGAACCCTGTGGTACTCCACTTGTCACTGATTTGAAGTCAGATTTGGAGGCTGCAACTTTTACAATGTGGGTTCTGTCATTGAGCCAGTAAGCAACTCATCTTGTAATATAGGGATTTATACCTACTTTAGTGAGTTTAGCTATAATTCCAGAATGGGGGATGGTGTTGAAAGCCTTGGCAAGGTCAAGATAGGCTATGTGAACCACCTTACCCTCGTCTACGGCTTTGGTGACTGCCTCAAAGAAGTCGATCAGGTTCAGAAGGCATGATCTGCCTTTCACAAACCTGAACTGGGTGGGGTTCAGAGTTTGGAGGTTACCAATGTCTTTGTTTATGAGTTCCATGATGATACTTCCATGGCCTTGCAGACCAGGCTAGTCAGGCTAATAGGGCGATAGTTCCCAGGATCAGTGGTGCCTCCCCCCTTTGTGGAGTGGGATAACTGTTGCTATGCGCCAATTCAGTGGGCACAAGGCCTGATGTGAGACTATGATTGAACATGGTGCTTAGGTGGAGAGCCAGCTAGTTCTGAAGTTCGTGTAAAACACAGCCCGGGATGTTGTCTCGTCCCACAGATGCTGTGTTTTTGGTTTTAGAGAGTGCAGCTTTTACCTGCATATATGTGATTACAGGGACTCTGCATTCTTCCTGTATAGATATGGGCCCTTTAGGGATGAGAGGGGGGTAAAGTTAGCACTGAATCTATCTGCCAGGATGTTGGCAATATCAGTTGGTTCTGTAATCTTCATGCCGTTGTGCTGTAACTCAGAGCAGATCTGGGTGTTGCCATTGAGATTCTTGACATAGCTATAGAATGCTTTGTGGTTGCCCTTAGAATCAGTGGTGATTTTGTTTTCGTAGATAACTTAGGAGGATCTTATAAGGAATCTCAGCATCTTACTGAGACTGACCAGGGAGCTCCTCCACTCATGGGATTTTACTCACTTTTGCAACAGTTTCTTCCTTCTGTTGTAGAGTTTGTTTATGGCAGGGGACCACCAAATTGGCTTCCTTTTTTGGAGGATAGTGTCTTGGTTCTATTTGGGATAGCACGAACCATGCCCTCATGTAAGTGCTTATAGAGTGCATTTGTGCAGGATTTAGCAGTCGTAACTGCATTGGCAATTCTCGAACCCAGGACCCTGCACACCATAGCCAAAGTGATTTACCACTAAGCCATCCACTAAACAACTCAGAATCCATAAGAAGATAAATTGCATGTGAAGTAAGTTTTCTCAACTCTGCCAGATCAAGTAATAGTAGTGATATCCACAGCACCCGATAACAATATCCTTGCTGTGACAGACATCAGAAGTAGTAGCCTCAGGAAGGTGAACTATATCAGCAAAGGTCAACACATTTACTAAAGAACAAAGCTGAGTATCAAAACCAAGTTACCAATATATCCCCACTGATTGTAAGTGTCACAGTCCTAAGAAGTTCACAGCTTTCTTCAACTATGGACATGGATCTGGCCAAAACATAAACTGATACACATCAACCCAAGAAGGTCACATAGCAATAGTATGTTAACCTTGCCATTACATAACCTGTAGCCTGGCCAGGTACATGTGGTGTGCCCCCCCCCCCCGTAGCAGGGTGGCAGGAAAATAGAAATAGAGTTGGTTTGAAAGGAGAGGAGCGCACAAAAGTAATGTCATGGAGGAATATTTAAGAGGAATGTGTCAGGATACCACAGGTAATTGCTTTTTTGGAAGGTAAGCCACTGTTTTTTTTTTGTTCTTTTTAACATCTTTACTAAACTATGTCAAACATACATTTATCTAAAAGAAAAAAACATATTAACTTGTTCCCATTTATATATATTATCCATCACATATGTGCTTTTGTATAACTATCATCAATCCAACATTACACAAACTGCTCAATTCCAGCCTACCCATAAGCTTCACATCTTCCCTGGTACATTATTCAGCATGTATTCCCATAATTTCCATGTTTCTATGTCATTTGCTCTTACCCTTTTCTAAAGATCCCCCTTCCAATTATTTTATTTCTGTTACAGTAATCAGTACTTCAAATACAGTTGGTTTAGACTTTGATTTCCATTTTCTAATAATTGCTTTTTTGACATTCACCAGAAAATTTAACAAGGCCTTACTATGTCTTGGCAATTCAGACCCTTTGTTCTTACTCAAAAGGATCATTTACTTAGTTACAAACATTTGCTCACCCAATATTTCTGACATAGTACTCTGTAGGGAATTTTTAAAGTCTGCCAACTCATTACACTTCCAAAACATATGCTCCCAGTTCCTTGCTTCTTCCCCTCCATGCCTCCAACATTTGCCATCTACCAGAGGAAAAATGATTTTGGAGTTTGCTTGGGGTATAAAAATACCTATGCAAACTATTCCAAGCAAAAATAATATTCTAGACTTTGTTGCATACTTGGTAGCAATATGTATGCCTTTCAATTGTTCCCTTGTAAATTGCTTATCTCTCTTCCCAATCTTTTCTAACCTCCTTTGATTGATTCCTATAGTTATTGTGCAATATTTTATTTGCACTACTAATTATCATTTTTTACAACAGCTTCTGTTCCAGAATTAACTAAAATGTCTACCAGAGCAAATCTTTAACTTAGGATTCCTCAGTCCCTTTCCCTTTGCATTTACTCTATCAATCCATTTTAGGGAAGACAACCTCTAGCCTGCAATCCAAATGTCTTCTTAACCACTTCCTATTCTATTGCCTTTCCCTCTCTAATTATTTTCTCTCAATATTTTGGTTCCTATGCTATTTTCTTCCAATAAATTCCAACCCCACCTTGCCTATTCTCTGTACCCCTAAATGCTGTCATCCCTATTGGCAAAATCTTCTTTCTCCATTCTCATTTTGGCTTAGTTCTATGAATGCTTTCTACTACTAAATGAATATAGTATTCCATATGGCTGTTGTTATTCTTCTTAAGGGTCTGCATCCAAAAATCCCACTCTCTCCTTCCATCTTAAGTTTCTCCCCAGTTTCATCATCATCAGCACCCTTTCCACTTTGAACTACAGCTTTCTTCTTATGTCATGTATATGAGCCTTAATTCTGTCCCTTCAAATTAGGTAACCCTAAACCACCCTGTCTTGTATGAATGGTAAACGTATCCATCTTGACTATTGCTCATTTCCTCTCCCAGGTAAATTCCTTCACTTCTTTCTTAATTATTGTCCGTAACTTCACCTATATGAGGAATATGCTTGACCTGTATATAAAACTAAAGGGGCTAAAAACATTTTCACTGCTTGTACCTTGCTATCCATATCATCAAATAAGAACTTCCAGTTTCTCAGTTTTTGCATTCTTTTTGTTTAGTCTCTTCTCACGTATGCTTAGCTGCCATAGGAGAAGCCATTTTAATCCATACTCTGAAATATTTCATTTTATCGTGCCCCCATCAATATGGGTATTGCAAAGCCAAATCATGTGTGGGTGCATACTTTATATCTATAGCCTTTGCTTTATTTTCATTAATTTTATATCCCAAAAGACTTGAAACTGTCTCAAAATGTTCCACACCAATGAGCTGTCCTTGTTTTATCATGTACAAAATATCAGCTGCAATAAAGCCAATTTTTCTCGATTACCATACCAGTTACATCCTTGAATTTCTAATTACCTTATATTATTTGCAAGTGGCTCTAAATATAAAGCAAATAACAAAGGGAAAAGAGGATGCTTCTGCCGGGTTCTGCTGTTTAGACAAAATGTATCAGAAAGGAACCTTCCCACTTTAATTCTTGCCTCCAATCTCTCAGATACCCTCGTGATTAAAATTATTGTATCAGAGAAAGCAAATGCTTCCATTATCCTACTCATTAAATCCCAGTTTACTCTGTGGAATGCTTTCTATGCATCAAGATCCACCAAAACAGTGGTATTTCCTTACATTCTGCTTCTCTCTGAATAATCATTTTTCTATTAATATTGTCAAATGTTTGCCTCTCCTCACCAAAATCACATTAATCTGTATCTATCAATTTTG
Organism: Protopterus annectens; assembly: GCF_019279795.1. NCBI lineage: Eukaryota > Metazoa > Chordata > Ceratodontiformes > Protopteridae > Protopterus > Protopterus annectens. The sequence continues at coordinate 948,874,049 of NC_056735.1, forward strand.
ACAACAGCTTTCCCATTCTTTTAGCTATTGTAGACATAAACATTTTATAATCATGATTTAAGATTGAAATGGGTCTACACAAAGCTGGGTCTGATGGGTCTTTAACATCTTGAACTATTACAGCCACCGGAGCTTTCTTCCAGGATGTTGGTGTCTCCACTCATTTAAAATACAATTAAACAGAACCTTCCAGATCTTTATTACTTTTTTCCCTCCTAGCTTCCAAACTTCTATGAGAAAACCATCTGTTCCTGGAATCTTTACTGCAAATTGATTGCATTTCACTGTTCTTATCTCATCTTCTCATATCTTTATTTATTTATTTATTTATTTATTTATTTAAATTTGTTGACCGGGAGTGTCCGACTGGACGTAGGTCCATTTTCAGCGGAGGCCCGGGGAGAAAAGCTCCACAGTAAAATAAACAGACAGTAGTTACATTGGATTACATAGCAATTAACAATTTAACATAGCAATTATTTACAACATATTTACAAATGAAGAACATAGTACATCAGTAGACAACTAGAATCTTTATCAGTGAAGTACATAACAGACATTAACAAATGTTACAATGAGAAGGTCTTGCTGTATAATAAGTACTAGGCTTATGAGCATCTGAGCTTGCTATAATCAAGGTAGTTAGTGGAGTGGAAAGAAAGGTAGTGGTTGGATGGGGTGGATGATATTAGAGTGGGAGTTGCAAGGGCATAGCCAGCATGTTTTTAGGTGCGCTTTTAGTAAAGTTTTGAAGTGGGTGCATAATGGTACAGAGGTAATTGTGGGTGGGAGTGAGTTTCATAATTTGGCTATGGCGCAAGAGAATAGTGCTTCACCAGCAGAGTTATTGGCTTTAGTGATCTGCAAGTGATTTTTGTTGCTGGATCTTAGTGGTCTGGTGGTGCGATAGGGTTGGAGTAGATTCTGGAAGGATGGGACATTTAGTGGATGGTTTACTAGTTTGTGGGCGAGTGAGAGTTGATACCACTGAAGGAGGTGAGGGAGTTCAAGCCAGCCCAGTTCAGCAAGTGAGAGACAGTGGTGACTACTGTAGGATGCCCCTGTGGCGAATTTGGCGATTTTGTTGTAGTAGGTCTCTAGCTTGTTTGGATCACATTGCCTTAGGTTGGTATATATTGGAGAGGCATAAAGTAGGGTGGAGATAAGGTGGAAATTTGCTATTGAAATCTTTGCTGCTTTGGTGAGAAATTGCTTATTTCTGTATAAGGCTCCTAGCTTTTTGTGGACTTTTTTTATGGTCATGGATATGTGAATGTCAAATTTTAGTTTATTGTCTATTTCCACGCCTAGCAATTTGGTGTGTTCAGTTGGGTATATAGTGGTGTTGTCTTTTGCTGTGATGTTAAAGTGAGAGTTGTTTTGAGTATGTTTTGTGGGTTGGAAGATGAGTAGTTTAGTTTTGTTTGGGTTGAGTATTAGCTGGGCATTGGATAACCATGTTTCAATAGAGGAAAAGGCTTCCTGTGTGACTTTTTGCAGTTTGGGTAGGGACTGGGCTGAGCAGATGATGGTCGAGTCATCTGCATATTGTATGAGTGTGCCATGTTTGGTGACAGAGGCTAGATTATTGGTGTAAACAGAGAAGAGTAGGGGTCCAAGGATGGATCTTTGGGGAACCCCTATGGAGACAGGTAGTTGGGGAGA